>NC_091155.1:45627615-45755115 GCF_040958095.1 Procambarus clarkii
CCACCTTCCCTACCCTTCACCACCTTCCCTACCGTTCTCCCCTTTCCGTACCCATAACCACGTTCCCTATCTTTCACCACCTTCCCTACCCTTCACCACCTTCCAACCCTTCCCCACCTTCCCTACCCTTCACCACCCTTCACTACCCTTCACTACCTTCCCTACCCTTCACCACCTTCCCTTCCCTGCCCCATCTTCCCTACCCTTCACCACGTTCCCTACCCTGCACCACCTTCCCTACCCTTCACCATCTTCATTACCCTGCACCACCTTCCCTACCCTTCACGACCTTCCTAACCCTGCACCACCTTCCCTACCCTTCACCACCTTCCTAACCCTGCACCACCTTCCCTACCCTTCACCACCTTCTTAACCCTGCACCTCCTTCCCTAACATTCACCACCTTCCCTACCCTTCACCATCTTCCCTACCCTGCACCACCTTCCCTACCCTTCACCACCTTCCTAACCCTGCACCACCTTCCCTACCCTTCACCACCTTCCCTACCCTTCACCACCTTCCTAACCCTGCACCACCTTCCCTACCCTTCACCACCTTCCCTACCCTGCCCCATCTTCTCTACCCTTCACCACCTTCCCTATCCTGCACCACCTTCCTTACCCTTCACCACCTTCCCTACCCTGCCCCATCTTCTATACCCTTCACCACCTTCCCTACCCTTCCCCACCTTCTCTACCCTTCACCACCTTCCCTACCCTGCACCACCTTCCCTACCCTGCACCACCTTCCCTTCCCTTCACCACCTTCCCTACCCTGCACCATCTTCCCTACCTTGCACCACCTTCCCTACCCTTCCCCACCTTCTCTACCCTTCACCACCTTCCCTACCCTACATACACTTCCCTACCCTTCACCTCCTTCCCTACCCTTCACCACCTTCCCTACCCTTCACCACCTTCCCTACCCTTCACCACCTTCCCTACCCTGCACCAGCTTCCCTACCCTACATACACTTCCTTACCCTTCACCACCTTCCCTACCCTTCACCACCTTCCCTCCCCTTCACCACCTTCTCTACCCTGCACCACCTTCGCTACCCTTCACCACCTTCCCTACCCTTCACCACCTTCGCTACCCTTTACCACCTTCCCTACCCTTCACCACCTTCTCTACCCTTCACCACCTTCCCTAACCTTCACCACCTTCCCTTCCCTTCACCACCTTCCCGACCATGCACCACTTTTCCTACCCTTCACCACCTTCCCTACCCTTCACCACCTTCCCTACCCTTCACAACCTTCCTTACCCTTCACCACCTTCCATACCCTTCACCACCTTCCCTACCCTTCACCACCTTCCCTACCCTTCACCACCTTCCCTACCCTTCACCACCTTCCCTACCCTTCACCACCTTCCCTACCCTTCACAACCTTCCTTACCCTTCACCACCTTCCATACCCTTCACCACCTTCCATACCCTTCACCACCTTCCCTACCCTTCACCACCTTCCCTACCCTTCACCACCTTCCCTACCCTTCACCACCTTCCTTACCCTGCCCCACGTTCCCTACCCTTTACCACCTTCCCTACCCTTCACCACCTTCCCTACTCTGCTCCACTTTCCCTACCCATAACCACGTTCGCTACCTTTCACCACCTTCCAACCCTTCACCACCTTCCCTACCCTTCACCACCTTCCCTACCCTTCACCACCTTCCCTACCCTTCACCACCTTCCCTACCCTTCAACACCTTCCCTACCCTGCCCCACCTTCCCTACCCTTCACCACCTTCCCCACCCTTCACCACCTTCCCTAGCCTTCACCACTTTCCCTACCCTGCCCCACCTTCCCTACCCTTCACCACCTTCCTTACCCTTAACCACCTTCCCTACCCTTCAACACCTTCCCTACCCTGCCCCACCTTTCCTACCCTGCCCGACCTTCCCTACCCTTGACCACCTTCCCCACCCTTCACCACCTTTCCTAGCCTTCACCACTTTCCCTACCCTTCCCCTCCTTCCCTACCCTTCACCACCTTCCCCACCTTTCACCACCTTCCCTACCCTTCACCACCTTCCCTGCCCTTCACCACCTTCCCTACCCTTCACCACCTTCCCTACCCTTCACCACCTTCCCTGCCCTTCACCACCTTCCCTACCCTTCACCACCTTCCCTGCCCTTTACGACCTTCCCTACCCTTCACTACCTTCCCTACCCTTCACCACCTTCCCTACCCTTCACCACCTTTCCTACCCTTCACCACCTTCCCCACCCTTCACCACCTTCCCTACCCTTTACCACCTTCCCTACCCTTCACCACCTTCCCTACCCTTCACCACCTTCGCTACCCTTCACCACCTTCCCTACCCTTCACCACCTTCCCTACCCTTCATCACCTTCCCTACCCTTCACCACTTTCCCTACCCTTCACCACCTTCCCTACCCTTCACCTACCTTTCCTACCCTTCACCACCTTCCTACCCTTCCCCACCTTCCCTACCCTTTATCACCTTCCCTGTCCTTCACCACCTTCCCTGCCCTTCACCATCTTCTCTACCCTTCACCACCTTCCCTACCCTTCACCACCTTCCCTACCCTTCACCACTTTCCCTACCCTTCACCACCTTCCCTACCCTTCACCACCTTCTCTACCCTTCACCACCTTCCCTACCCTTCACCACCTTCCCTACCTTTCACCACCTTCCCTACCCTTCACCACTTTCCCTACCCTTCACCACCTTTCCTACCCTTCACCACCTTCCCTACCTTTCCCCACCTTCCCTACCCTTCACCACCTTCCCTACCTTTCACCACCTTCCCTACCCGTCACCACCTTCCCTACCCTTCACCACCTTCCCTACCCTTCACCACCTTCCCTGCCTTTCACCACCTTCCCTTCCCTTCACCATCTTCCCTACCCTTCACCACTTTCCCTACCCTTCACCACCTTCCCTGCCCTTCACCACCTTCCCTGCCCTTCACCACCTTCCCTACCCTTCACCACCTTCCCTACCCTTCACCACCTTCCCCTACCCTTCACCACTTTCCCTACCCTTCACCATTTTCCTACCCTTGACTACCTTCTTTGCCCTTCACCACTTTCCCTACCCTTCACCACCTTCCCCTACCCTTCACCACCTTCCCTACCCTTCACCACCTTCCCTGCCCTTCACCACCTTCCCTACCCTTCACCACCTTCCCTACCCTTCATAACCTTCCCTACCCTTCCCCACCTTCCCTACCCTTCACCACCTTCCCTACCCTTCATAACCTTCCCCACCTTCCCTACCCTTCACCACCTTCCCTGCCCTTCACCACCTTCCCTACCCTTCACCACCTTCCCTACCCTTCACCACCTTCCCTACCCTTCACCACCTTCCCTACCCTTCACCACCTTCCCTACCCTTCACCACCTTCCCTACCCTTCACCACCTTCCCTACCCTTCACCACTTTCCCTACCCTTCACCACCTTCCCCTACCCTTCACCACCTTCCCTACCCTTCACCACCTTCCCTGCCCTTCACCACCTTCCCTACCCTTCACCACCTTCCCTACCCTTCATAACCTTCCCTACCCTTCCCCACCTTCCCTACCCTTCACCACCTTCCCTACCCTTCATAACCTTCCCCACCTTCCCTACCCTTCACCACCTTCCCTGCCCTTCACCACCTTCCCTACCCTTCACCACCTTCCCTGCCTTTCACCACCTTCCCTTCCCTTCACCATCTTCCCTACCCTTCACCACTTTCCCTACCCTTCACCACCTTCCCTGCCCTTCACCACCTTCCCTGCCCTTCACCACCTTCCCTACCCTTCACCACCTTCCCTACCCTTCACCACCTTCCCCTACCCTTCACCACTTTCCCTACCCTTCACCATTTTCCTACCCTTGACTACCTTCTTTGCCCTTCACCACTTTCCCTACCCTTCACCACCTTCCCCTACCCTTCACCACCTTCCCTACCCTTCACCACCTTCCCTGCCCTTCACCACCTTCCCTACCCTTCACCACCTTCCCTACCCTTCATAACCTTCCCTACCCTTCCCCACCTTCCCTACCCTTCACCACCTTCCCTACCCTTCATAACCTTCCCCACCTTCCCTACCCTTCACCACCTTCCCTGCCCTTCACCACCTTCCCTACCCTTCACCACCTTCCCTACCCTTCACCACCTTCCCTACCCTTCACCACCTTCCCTACCCTTCACCACCTTCCCTACCCTTCACCACCTTCCCTACCCTTCACCACCTTCCCTACCCTTCATAACCTTCCCTACCCTTCCCCACCTTCCCTACCCTTCACCACCTTCCCTACCCTTCATAACCTTCCCCACCTTCCCTACCCTTCACCACCTTCCCTGCCCTTCACCACCTTTCCTACTTTTCACCACCTTCCCTACCCTTCACCACCTTCCCTACCCTTCATAACCTTCCCTACCCTTCCCCACCTTCCCTACCCTTCACCACCTTCCCTACCCTTCATAACCTTCCCCACCTTCCCTACCCTTCACCACCTTCCCTACCCTTCACCACCTTCCCTACCCCTCACCACCTTCCCTACCCTTCCCCACCTTCCCTATCCTTCACCACCTTCCCTACCCTTCACCCCCTTCCCTACCCTTCCCCACCTTCCCTACCCTTCCCCACATTCCCTACCTTTCACCACCTTCCCTACCCTTCATAACCTTCCCCACCTTCCCTACCCTTCACCACCTTCCCTGCCCTTCACCACCTTCCCTACCCTTCACCACCTTCCCTACCCTTCATAACCTTTCCTACCCTTCCCCACCTTCCCTACCCTTCACCACCTTCCCTACCCTTCATAACCTTCCCCACCTTCCCTACCCTTCACCATCTTCCCTACCCTTCACCACCTTCCCTACCCTTCATAACCTTCCCTACCCTTCCCCACCTTCCCTACCCTTCACCACCTTCCCTACCCTTCATAACCTTCCCCACCTTCCCTACCCTTCACCATCTTCCCTACCCTTCACCACCTTCCCTACCCTTCATAACCTTCCCTACCCTTCCCCACCTTCCCTACCCTTCACCACCTTCCCTACCCTTCATAACCTTCCCCACCTTCCCTACCCTTCACCACCTTCCCTGCCCTTCACCACCTTCCCTACCCTTCACCACCTTCCCTACCCTTCATAACCTTCCCTACCCTTCCCCACCTTCCCTACCCTTCACCACCTTCTCTACCCTTCATAACCTTCCCCACCTTCCCTACCCTTCACCATCTTCCCTGCCCTTCACCACCTTCCCTACCCTTCACCACCTTCCCTACCCTTCACCACCTTCCCTGCCCTTCACCACCTTCCCTACCCTTCACCACCTTCTCTACCCTTCATAACCTTCCCCACCTTCCCTACCCTTCACCACCTTCCCTACCCTTCACCACCTTCCCTACCCTTCACCACCTTCCCTACCCTTCACCACCTTCCCTACCCTTCACCACCTTCCCTACCCTTCACCACCTTCCCTACCCTTCACCACCTTCCCTACCCTTCACCATCTTCCCTGCCCTTCACCACCTTCCCTACCCTTCACCACCTTCCCTGCCCTTCACCATCTTCCCTGCCCTTCACCACCTTCCCTACCCTTCACCACCTTCCCTACCCTTCACCACCTTCCCTACCCTTCACCACCTTCCCTACCCTTCACCACCTTCCCTGTCCTTCACCATCTTCCCTGCCCTTCACCACCTTCCCTACCCTTCACCACCTTCCCTACCCTTCACCACCTTCCCTGCCCTTCACCACCTTCCCTGCCCTTCACCACCTTCCCTACCCTTCACCACCTTCCCTACCCTTCACCACCTTCCCTACCCTTCACCACATTCCCTACCCTTCACCACCTTCCCTACCCTTCCCCACCTTCCCTACCCTTCACCACCTTCTCTACCCTTCATAACCTTCCCCACCTTCCCTACCCTTCACCATCTTCCCTGCCCTTCACCACCTTCCCTACCCTTCACCACCTTCCCTACCCTTCACCACCTTCCCTACCCTTCACCACCTTCCCTGCCCTTCACCACCTTCCCTACCCTTCACCACCTTCCCTACCCTTCACCACCTTCCCTACCCTTCACCACCTTCCCTACCCTTCACCACCTTCCCTGCCCTTCACCACCTTCCCTACCCTTCACCACCTTCCCTACCCTTCACCACCTTCCCTGCCCTTCACCACCTTCCCTACCCTTCACCACCTTCCCTACCCTTCACCACCTTCCCTACCCTTCACCACCTTCCCTACCCTTCACCACCTTCCCTACCCTTCACCACCTTCCCTGCCCTTCACCACCTTCCCTACCCTTCACCACCTTCCCTACCCTTCACCACCTTCCCTACCCTTCACCACCTTCCCTACCCTTCACCACCTTCCCTACCCTTCACCACCTTCTCTACCCTTCATAACCTTCACCACCTTCCCTACCCTTCACCACCTTCCCTGCCCTTCACCACCTTCCCTACCCTTCACCACCTTCCCTACCCTTCACCACCTTCCCTACCCTTCATAACCTTCCCCACCTTCCCTACCCTTCACCACCTTCCCTGCCCTTCACCACCTTCCCTACCCTTCACCACCTTCCCTACCCTTCACCACCTTCCCTACCCTTCACCACCTTCCCTACCCTTCACCACCTTCCCTACCCTTCACCACCTTCCCTACCCTTCACCACCTTCCCTACCCTTCACCACCTTCCCTACCCTTCACCACCTTCCCTACCCTTCACCACCTTCCCTACCCTTCATAACCTTCTCTACCCTTCATAACCTTCCCCACCTTCCCTACCCTTCACCACCTTCCCTACCCTTCACCACCTTCTCTACCCTTCATAACCTTCCCCACCTTCCCTACCCTTCACCACCTTCCCTACCCTTCACCACCTTCCCTACCCTTCACCACCTTCCCTACCCTTCACCACCTTCTCTACCCTTCACCACCTTCCCTACCCTTCACCACCTTCCCTACCCTTCCCCACCTTCCCTACCCTTCACCACCTTCCCTGCCCTTCACCACCTTCCCTGCCCTTCACCACCTTCCCTACCCTTCACCACCTTCCCTACCCTTCACCACCTTCCCTACCCTTCACCACCTTCCCTACCCTTCACCACTTTCCCTACCCTTCACCACCTTCTCTACCCTTCATAACCTTCCCCACCTTCCCTACCCTTCACCACCTTCCCTACCCTTCACCACCTTCCCTACCCTTCACCACCTTCCCTACCCTTCATAACCTTCTCTACCCTTCACCACCTTCCCTACCCTTCACCACTTTCCCTACCCTTCACCACCTTCTCTACCCTTCATAACCTTCCCCACCTTCCCTACCCTTCACCACCTTCCCTACCCTTCACCACCTTCCCTACCCTTCACCACCTTCCCTACCCTTCACCACCTTCCCTACCCTTCACCACCTTCAATTCATCACTATAAGTGTTTTACTACAAAAATTCGCCATCAATAAATCAACTCCATAAGAGAACTCGACACTTTAACATGAACATAACATGTTGGATGACAGTGTAGGTGGAGTCTGGTATTTAGCCACATTACAGACTATTATCATGTGTCATTTTATGTAAGAGATGGTTGGCATGGGGGGGTTCGACCCCGACCCTCCTGTGACCATCCCTGGAGACAGACCAGTCACCCAGCAAAGTTCAGTAGAACTAGGCCCCGAGCGTCTTGCGCCGCCACCTCAACCGGACAAACACAGACAGACATTGTCTCTTGTAGATATTTAGCTTGTGGGAGGTGAAGGGTGTCATAATAGAATGATCGGCCAGGGCCAGACCTGGTTCTCAGAATATTAAGCGGGAGTTAATGGCCGCCTAACTATATATGTTAACATCTAGTATATGTTTTGTTGCTCAAGAGACTGATGCCATACATAGATAATTTCTCAAGATGGAGCACGAACACGAACTTCGTCTGCTCAAGGACGACTACAATGTACTGCAACTTCCCTGCAAGTTGGGCCAGAAGGTCCTCGACTTCTGTATAGACACCGGGGCCCGTAACACACACGTGTCCCTCCAGACTGTCATTGACTGTGGACTGAGAGACAAGATTAAACCCTATCCCCCTCACCTGCAATGGCCAGATGGAGTCGTTGGGATTTTGAAGGAAGAATTGGTGTGTGAAGATAATGTTAGGATTAATACAATAATCTTGGTAAGGGACAAGATTTCCAACTTACTGGGTTTAGATGTACTTAATAATTACCGCTGCAGCATAAGACTGTCAGCCAGCTAGCCGACCCTTGTGGTACGCAGCCTGTCTAAGAAGAGACGCCACATCATCAATGATCACCTTATTCTCCCCTGTACCGTTGGGGGCCAAACAGAGATCAAGAGGTGCATAATAGATACCGGCTGCACCTACACCTATATCACAGACGACATCGTCAGAGAGTGCGGCCTCCAGGTGCACCAAGCCCCACAAGCTATCACATACCTAAACGCCGCCGAAGAAAAGTTCACCGTTGATCGCCAAGCACCGATGGAACTGACTGTTCTTGGGAAGACATCAACCGTTGACGCCTTAATTGACAACAACGAAGATACTATGATCTTGGGCATGGATTTTCTCACAGGGTTGGAGATAACTTTTGTAGGCATTAATAAAATCATCACCAACGAGTTGGACCGCTGAAAAACTTATTGTAATCTTTTGTTTATATAAATAAAATTAACTTAAAATATTTGTTTTGTTTGTATAAAAACAAATTATAAATAAAAATGTGTGTGCGTGTGTGCGTGCAATCCACAACAGTCGCCTTGCTCCTAGATATCTATTTACGGGTAAACATGTTCCCGATTGTGCCTTCTTTTGATAATTACTTACTATTTACCACCAGGTGAACAGAGACATAAGGTGTCAGGGAACTAGGGAACTATCAGGGGGGAAAGCGCCAAGCCATTACGACTATATAGCACTTGGAAGGGGTCAGGATAAAGATTTGGGATGGGACGGGAGGGAAGGAAAGTGTGCCCAACCACTTGGACGGTCGGGGATTGAACGCCGAACTGCATGACGCGAGATCGTCGCTCTACCGTCCAGCCCAAGTGGTTGGACATATAAGGTGTCAGGGAACGTGCCAAAACATCTGAAAAGTTAGGCTAATGACAATGAATAAGAACAAATTATATAAAACCTCATATATATACAAAGATCAAAAAGAGGTTATGTTAAAGGATGAACAATAAGAACAATTTATATCAAACCCCCCTCCCCGCTCAGCTCGTTGTCGCCGTGTGGGGGCTTAGTGGGCGGCTGCCGGAGTGTGATGCTCCTTGGGACAGTCCTCTGTCCTTTTCTAGCCTTGTGCTCCTGCTGCCGTCCTCTCCAATTCTGCTGAGCATCTTTTCCTTTTCCTTCTGTTTCGTTTTTCTCCCCCCTCTTCTCCTATCTGCTTGCCGTTTCCTACCGACCTTTTGCTCGTTCTGGTTCTTCCCTTGGACTTCTTCTATTTTGCCGCCCGGGTGCTTGAGGAGGCATACTCATGCACCCGTAGAACTGCAGTACCCGACGTCGAGAGCGAGGGGAACCTTTTATTGTCAATCCCCACTTCGTCACTGAACCCGATCTCGACGGACTGTCGGTTTCTTAAGGTGGCGTTTGTGGGGCGTATACTCGCGACGCACCCCTAGGAGGCCCCGACAAGATCGGCGATTGCTTCTTGTTGGGTGTCCTGCCTCTAATTGTGGCTCCATGGTGGGTGTGGGGGCACATTCGTGAGTGAATCCTTTCTTTCGTCAAGATGATTACCCCTGCTTCGGCTTCTTCTGGTTTACCTTCTCAGGCTCGTGGGGTGGGCGACCAAGCCCCCGAGTCGGTCCGTATTGGAAGACCGGGCTCTGTAGCCTCCGCTGCATTGGGCCCCGACCTTGCTCCTCCTTTGGCCTCTCTGACTCCTTCCTCTGGCTCCCCTCCCTCCTCTGTGGTTGGGTCGAGCCCCAAGCCCCCAGTGGTGACTACCTCGTCCCCTGGCGCGGCTCCTTCTCTAGTTGTAACTACTGCGCCTTTTAACCCCTCTCTCTCTGGGGGTTCTCACCGCCGTCCTCGTCACGGCCGCCCTCGCTCGTTTCCTTCCAGTTCTGCTACCTATCAAGCCTTGTTTGGTCCCGCTTCGTGGGCCAAATATTTTGATCTCCTCCCTCTTGATTCTGCGCCTCCTGACGATTTCTCCCTCCATCGACATCTCATTGATTCCGTGGATGCCTCCATTACTTTCAACCCCACTCGTCTCGGTACACGTGTCGTTGCTGCTCCTTCTCAGGATGCTGCTTCCCGCTTGGCTGCCTTATCCTGCCTTGGCGAGACCCCCGTTCGGGTCTCGAAAAACGTTCAGTTGAATGCCAGTGTTGGCACTATTTTGCTCCCGCCCCATGTTGCGACCGGTGTTCGGGACCTGCGCGACTGCCACGACGATATTCGACATATCCTCACTGCCCAAGGCCACTCTATTCTCCAGGTGGACACGTTTACTCGTCCCCCTCGTGGTAGTCGCCGTCAACCCCTCCGGGTTGTGAAGATTACCTTTGATGGTAGGACCCTTCCACCCTCTGTCATTCTTGCTGGTGCCAGGTGCTCTGTCCAGGAGTACATTCCTTCTCCTCGGCTCTGCAACAAGTGCTGGAGGTTTGGGCATGGTGCCCTCCGCTGTTCCGGGACTGTCTCTCTCTGTCCTTTGTGTGGTGGCGAAGGTCACTCTAAGTCGGAGTGCACTTCTCCCCAGGCTCGTTGCCTCAACTGCGGTGAGGCCCATCCTACCTTCTCCCGTGCGTGTGTCCATTACAAGCTTGAGGCAGCCGTCCTCAACTTGAAGCACCGGGAGCGTTTATCTTTTCCTGAGGCGAGGCGCCAGGTTCGCCGGCTCCTGCCTTATGCTAATGTCTCTTATGCTCGCGTGTTGCGCTCTTCCTCTCCTCGTCCTTCCCGCCTTCCTCAGACTCGCAACCGTTTCCGGGCCTTGGACCCTGATGCGCCCACTGCCCCCTCCTCTGTCCCTTTGGGTTCTCTCCCGACGGATCCTCCTCCTGGTCCTCTGTCTGGGGTTCCCCTTCCTTCTACCCGGTCTGTCGTGTCTTCTGTGTCTTCTTCCTCGTCCCCCTCCGATCCTCCTTCCCATCCTCTTCCTCCATCTATCGGCTCTCCCCGCCGCCTGTCGGTGCGGGCGGATGTCCATCGCTCTCCTAACGGCCGTCGTGTGTGCTCTCGTTCGGCTTCTCCTGTTGAGACACTGGAATCCGTTGCCCGGTACGTAGTTGCTGGGACACCGGTCTCTTTAAGTCAGAAGCGTAAGCCTGGCTCCTCTCCTTCCTCTTCCCCGGCGGGTAAGAAGGCTTCGCTTTCTTCCTCAGCTCCTCCTTCTGGCTCTGTTGCTCCTTCCCCTTCCGTTTCAGTGCTTGCGCCCCCTGTTCCTGCTATGGAGGTTTCTTTGGCCCCTGCTTCCCTTTCGGTTGCTGCTCTTGCTGGGGTGCGCTCCTCTCTTTCTACTCCCCCTCTTCCTGCTGCTGTCCTTGACTGCTCCTCTCCGTTGTCTCCTCCTCCTCCTCCTCCTCCTCCGGACCCTGCCCGCCCACCTCTGATCTGTTCTCCCGTTTCCTTCCCCTCCGTCTTTGCTCAGTTTACCCATGCCCCCTAACCCTGACTTTGCTGACCCTGGTCCCGACCCTGATATTCTTTAACGTGCTCTGTTGGTCTTTCGCCTTTGTTTCTTCCTTGTTCTCTGTTTTTGTCCTTTCTCTTCTCGTCGTTGTCCATTCTTCAATGGAACGTTCGAGGTTATTACGCCAATTTCCCCGAACTCCAACTTCTGGTTTCGCGGTTTTCGCCCCTTTGTGTCTGTCTCCAGGAGCCAATGCTTGGTGCTCGTCCTGGTCGTTTTCGTGGCTATTCCTTTCTCTCCCCCCCCCCAGCCATTGCTGGGGCTTCTAATTCTTCTGCTCTCTTGATTCGGGCTGATGTTCCCTTTGTTCCTTTACTTTTTCCTTCGCCTCTCCATTGTTCTGCTGCTCGTATCTTTGTGGGGAAATGGTACACAGTTTGTTCCATTTATCTCCCCCCGAGTGTCCCGCTCTCTCTTCCTGATTTGAAACACCTCCTAGACTCCTTGCCGGAGCCTGTGCTCCTGCTGGGTGACTTCAATTGTCGTCATTCTCTTTGGGGTGACGTTCTGACGAATACCCGGGGTCGCCTCCTTGAGCCGTTTCTCCTCTCTTCTTCCCTGTCTCTTCTGAATTCTGGTGAGCCCACTCATTTGGACTCTCGAACTCGCACCCTTTCTTGTCTTGATCTTTCTCTCTGCTCTTCTTCTCTTTACTTAGATTTCACGTGGCAGGTTCTTGATGACCTCCATGGAAGTGATCATTTCCCCATCCTTGTTTCCTTTTTCTCTTTTCGCCCTTCCCTCTCTTTCCCTAGGTGGCAGTTTGCAAAGGCGGACTGGACCCTATTTTCCCTCAGTGCTACTCTCTCTGACCTCTCCCTTCTGCCCCTCTCTCGCGCTCTCCTCCTTTTTCATGACACTGTCTTCGACGCTGCCCTCCGCTCTATTCCTCGCTCTTCCTCTCGGGGTCCACGGAAGTGCGTTCCCTGGTGGAATGCGGACTGTGCTCGGGCTGTCCGCTGTAAGCGTGCAGCCTGGAAGAAGCACCGCCGTAGGCAGACGACCGATTCTTTTCTTTTCTTTCGGAAAGCGAGTGCGGTGGCCCGTAGGGCCATCCGTACGGCTAAACGTGAATGTTGGGCATCTTATGTCTCAACAATTACGTCCGAAACCCCTCTGGCCCAGATCTGGAAGCGTATCCGCAAGATAGCGGGTAAGTTCGTTCCCGATGTTTCACCGGTCCTTCACCTCCATGGTACTCTTGTGGCGGACCCGTTGCAGGTCGCTTCCGAACTGGGTTCCCACTTTTCTTCTGTTAGCTCTGGTCTTCATCTTCCCCAATCTTTCCTTCTTCGTAAACCTGTCCTTGAGTCTCGTCCTTTAGATTTCTGCACTCATCTTCAGCTTCCCTATAATGATCCCTTCTCTCTCTCTGAACTTCGTTCTGCCCTGGCCCTCTGCGGTTCTACGGCGGCGGGCTCCGATGGTATTCATTATGAGATGCTTCGCCATCTCCCTCCGAGCACGTCTCAGTATTTACTGAGTCTGTATAATCGGATCTGGGAGTCGTCGTCAGTCCCTGAGGACTGGCTCGATGCCGTTGTCCTCCCTGTTCGCAAACCGGGGTCTCTGGGTACTTCCCCTAAGGACTTTCGCCCTATTGCTCTCACAAGTTGTGTCTGCAAACTTTTTGAACGTATGGTTAACGTTCGTCTGATGTGGTTCCTGGAACACCATCACCTCCTCTCCCCTTCTCAATTTGGTTTCCGCAAGTGCCGCAGCACGACAGATGTCCTGGTGAACTTGGAGGTCTATATTCGTACTGCTTTTGCTGCGAAGACGTCCGTTGTTGCCGTCCTTTTTGACCTAGAAAAGGCTTACGACACCACTTGGCGTTATCATATCCTATCTCAACTTCATTCTTTTGGCCTTCGTGGTCATCTCCCTCTCTTTCTCCGCAGCTTCCTCTCTCGTCGTTCCTTTCGGGTGCGCCTTGGTACCGCTCTGTCTCCCTCTTTTCAGCAATACGAAGGTGTGCCCCAGGGTAGTGTTCTGAGCACTACTCTTTTTCTGGTTGCCCTCAATGGTCTTCTTTCCTCTCTTCCTTCTGGTGTCTTCTCCGCTCTCTATGTCGATGATCTTACCCTTTGTTGTCAGGGTGATGATTCGCCTCTCCTTCAACGCCGGCTTCAACTTGCAATTGATGCCGTGTCGTCTTGGGCCACAGGTCATGGCTTCAAGTTCTCTACTTCTAAGACTTGTGCCATGACTTTTACGCGGAAACGGGTTGTTCTTCGTCCCTCTTTGTCACTTTATGGTCATCCCCTTGAATACAAAGGTTCCGCGAAGCTTTTGGGGTTATTCCTTGACACTCGTTTGTCTTGGTCTCCCCATATCTCTTACCTCCGTGTTGAGTGCTCTAAGGCCCTTACCCTCCTTCGGGTCTTGTCCCATACTTCTTGGGGGGCAGATAGGCGCACTCTCCTTGCTTTACATTCCTCTCTCGTCCTGTCTAAGCTCGATTATGGTTGCCCTGCTTACTCGTCTGCTTCTCCTTCTACTCTTCGCCGTCTTGATGCTTTGCACCATACTGGGTTGCGCCTCAGTTCTGGTGCCTTTCGTTCGACTCCCGTCCTTAGCTTGTATGTTGACACTGGCTTCCTGTCTCTCCAGGACCGCCGTGATCGCTACTGTCTTCGCTATCTTGCGCGGTCCTTGCAACATCCTTCCTCTCGCCTCTGTCGTGCTTTAACTTTTACCCCTCCTGCGGTTCCTGTTCCTCTTCACCACCTCCCTCTTTCTGTCCGGTTATCTCGCCTACAGGATTCTCTCTCCGTTCGTATTTCTGATGTTTCTCCTCGTGTTGTTCCTTCTTTGCCCCCGTGGAGGGTCCCTCTTCCGCGGTTTTGTACATCCTTGACTCGTATCACTAAAGCTTTTACCCCTCCTACGGTTCTAAAACGCCTTTTCCTCGAGCACTTTTCTTCTCACTCCCGCTCCGTTTCTGTCTTCACCGATGGGTCTAAGTCAGCGGACGGTGTTGGCTACTCTGTTGTTTTTCCTGATCGCACTTATATGTGTCGCTTGCCTCCGGAGACTAGCATCTTTACAGCGGAACTTTATGCTATTCTCTATGCTCTTCGTCTCCTGCTTTCTCGTTGTCAGTCTTCCTTTGTGGTTGTTGTTGACTCTCGTAGTGCCATCATGGCTCTCGGGTGCTTTAATCCAGTTCATCCAGTAGTTGTCGAGATCCAGCATTGGCTGTTTCTCGTTCACAGTAAATTTAAGTCGGTTGAGTTTTGTTGGGTTCCCAGCCATATTGGCGTGTCTTTAAATGAGCGTGCGGATGCTGCCGCTAAGGAAGCTGTCCGCTCTTGTCCCATCTCTCGTAAAGGCATTCCGTATTCCGACTTTTACCCGGTTATCCATTCCTCAGTCCTTACCCGTTGGCAGGCTTCTTGGTTGTCTGTTACTGGTAACAAGCTACGTACTCTTAAATGTTGTGTTTCCTCGTGGCCGTCCTCCTTCCACCGTAACCGGCGGTGGGAAACAGCTCTGGCGAGGTTGCGTATTGGCCATACTCGCTTAACCCATGGTCACTTGATGGAGCGCCGCCCTGCTCCTTATTGTCCTAGTTGCATTGTCCCTCTTACGGTCGTGCATGTCCTTCTTGAATGTCCTGACTTCCAGGACGAGCGTGTGTCTTGCTTTCCGACCGCCCCTCGCGGTCACCTGTCCCTCGATAGAATTCTTGGTGACTCGGATACTTTTGATATCGTTCGCCTTATGCGTTTTTGTTCTCGTATTGGCATCCTTGGTGATATTTAGCGCCCTCTGATTATTTTGCGTATTTGATGGTGCTACATAGCCTTCCCGGTTTGGTGCCTTCTTTTGATAATTACTTACTTACTTTATATCAAACACAATAAATATCACTTATGAGAGACGAATAACTTTAAGTAAACAATGAATAGAGTGCTTAACTAACAAATATCTTTTGAAAAGCTTAAATACCCTATTTTTAACTAAACACCAGTGAAATGTAACAAGTTTATTTGGAACCAAAATTGTTAACATAAAATTTCCTGAGGAAAAATATTTAAATACAACTGACAACATGTGTAACATTATTGCATAAATTGGTGAGTAATGAATATAAAATACATCAAGGTTAAGTGGGGCGTTTGTTAGGGTTGGGTTAGGGTTTGTTAGGTTAGGGTAAGGTTATTGGGTTAAGTAAGAGAAGGATGCTTAACAGCACTTTTATGGAGAATATAAAGGATTGGAAGCAGATCAAACAGAAGGACATGTAATAAGATAATAGGAGATACATAAATTAGTTGGATGTCCCCCACACTGGCGTTGTGTACCTACACCTATCCCCCACACTGGTGTTGTGTACCTACACCTGTCCCCCACACTGGTGTTGTGTACCTACATCTGTCCCCCACACTGGTGTTGTGAACCTATACCTGTCCCCCACACTGGTGTTGTGTACCTACACCTGTCCCCCACACTGGTGTTGTGTACCCACACCTGTCCCCCAAACTGGTGTTGTGTACCTACACCTGTCCCCCACACTGGCGTTGTGTACCTACACCTGTCCCCTACACTGGCGTTGTGTACCTACACCTGTCCCCCACACTGGTGTTGTGAACCTATACCTGTCCCCCACACTGGTGTTGTGTACCTACACCTGTCCCCCACACTGGTGTTGTGTACCTACACCTGTCCCCCACATTTATGTTGTGTACCTACACATGTCCCCCACACTCGTGTTGTGTACCTATATATGTCCCCCACATTGGTGTTGTGTACCTACAACTGTCTCCCACACTGGTGTTGTGTACCTACACCTGTCCCCCACACTCGTGTTGTGTACCTACACCTGTCCCCCACACTGGTGTTGTGTTCCTACACCTGTCCCCCACACTGGTGTTGCGTACCTATACCTGTCCCCCACACTGGTGTTGTGTACTTACACCTGTCCCCCACACTGGTGTTGTCTACCTACACCTGTCCCTAACACAGGTGTTGTGTACCCACACGTGTCCCCCACACTGGTGTTGTGTACCTACACCTGTCAACTACACATGTGTTGTGTACCTACACCTGTCCCCCACACTGGTGTTAAGTACCTACACCTGTCCCACACACTGGTGTTGTATACCTACACGTGTCCCCCACACTGGTGTTATGTACCTACACCTGTCCCCAACACTGGTGTTGCGTACCTACACCTGTCCCCCACACTGGTGTTGTGTACCTACACCTGTCCACTACACTGGTGTTGTGTACCTACACCTGTCCCCCACACTGCTGTTGTGTTCCTACACCTGTCCGCCACACTGGTGTTGTGTACCTACACCTGTCCCCCACACTGGTGTTGTGTACCTACACCTGTCCCCCACACTGGTGTTGTGTTCCTACACCTGTCCGCCACACTGGTGTTGTGTACCTACAGCTGTCCTCCACACTGGTGTTGTGTACCTACACCTGTCCCCCCACTGGTGTTGTGTTCCTACACCTGTCCCCCACACTGGTGTTGTGTACCTACACCTGTCCCCCACACTGGTGTTGTGTACCTACACCTGTCCCCCACACTGGTGTTGTGTACCTACACCTGTCCCCCTCACAGGTGTTGTGTACCTACACCTGTCCCCCTCACAGGTGTTGTGTACCTACACCTGTCAACTACACTGGTGGTGTGAACACACACATGTCCCCCACACTGGTGTTGTGTACCTACACCTGTCCCCCACACTGGTGTTGTGTACCTACACTTGTCCACAGCACTGTTGTTGTGTACCTACACGTGTCATCCACACTGGTGTTGTGTAGCTACACCTGTCCCCCACACTGGTGTTGTGTATCTACACCTGTCCCCCACACAGGTGTTGTGTACCTACACCTGTCCCCCACACTGGTGTTGTGTACCTACACCTGTCCCCCACACTAGTGTTGCGTACCTACACCTGTCCCCCACACTAGTGTTGTGTACCTATACCTGTCCCCCACACTGTTGTTGTGTACCTACACGTGTCCACTACACTGGTGTTGTGTACCTACACCTGTCCCCCACACTAGTGTTGTGTACTTGCACCTGTCCCCCTACACTGGTGTTGTGTACCTACACCTGTCCACTACATTGGTGTTGTGTACCTACAACTGTCTACCACACTGGTGTTGTGTTCCTAAACCGGCCCCCCCACACTGGTGTTGTGTACCTACACGTGTCCCCATAAGTGTTGTGTTTCTACACCTGTCCCCCACACAAATGTTGTGTACGTACACCTGTCCACTACACTGGTGTTGTGTACCTACGCCTGTCCCCCACACGGGTGTTGTGTACCTACACCTGTCCACAGCACTGTTGTTGTGTACCTACACGTGTCATCCACACTGGTGTTGTGTAGCTACACCTGTCCCCCACACTGGTGTTGTGTATCTACACCTGTCCCACACACAGGTGTTGTGTACCTACACCTGTCCCCCACACTGGTGTTGTGTACCTACACATGTCCCCCACACTAGTGTTGTGTACCTATACCTGTCCCCCACACTGTTGTTGTGTACCTACACGTGTCCACTACACTAGTGTTGTGTACCTACACCTGTCTTCCACACTGGTGTTGTGTACCTACACCTGTCCCCCACACTAGTGTTGTGTACTTGCACCTGTCCCCCTACACTGGTGTTGTGTACCTACACCTGTCCACTACACTGGTGTTGTGTACCTACAACTGTCCCCCACACTGGTGTTGTGTTCCTAAACCCGCCCCCCACACTGGTGTTGTGTACCTACACGTGTCCCAACAAGTGTTGTGTTTCTACACCTGGCCCCCACACAAATGTTGTGTACGTACACCTGTCCACTACACTGGTGTTGTGTACCTACACCTGTCCCCCACTCTGGTGTTGTGTACCTACACCTGCCCACTACACTGGTGTTGAGTACCTACACTTGTCCCCCACACTGCTGTTGTGTTCCTACACCTGTCCCCCACACTGGTGCTGTGTACCTACACCTGTCCCCCACACTGGTGTTGTGTACCTACACGTGTCCCCCACACTGGTGTTGTGTTCCTACACATGTCCCCCACAAAGGTGTTGTGTACCTACACGTGTCCCCCACACTGGTGTTCTGTTCCTACACATGTCCCCCACAAAGGTGTTGTGTACCTACACCTGTCCCCCACACTGGTGTTGTGTACCTACACGTGTCCCTCGCACTGGTGTTGTGTACCTACACGTGTGCACTACAATAGTTTTCTGTACCTAGACGTGTCCCCCAGACTGGCGTTGTGTACCTACACCTGTCCCCCACACTGGTTTAGTGTACCTACACGTGTCCCCCACACTGGTGTTGTGTACCTACACCTGTCCCCTACACTGGTGTTGTATACCTACACCTGTCCACTACACTGGTGTTGTGTACCTACACGTGTCCCCAACACTGGTGTTGTGAACCTACACTTGTCCGTTACACTGTTGTTGTGTACCTACACCTGTCACCCACACTGGTGTTGTGTACCTACACCTGTCCCCCACACTGGTATTGTGCACCTACACCTGTCCCCCACACTGGTGTTGTGTTCCTACACCTGTCCCCCACACTGGTGTTGTGTACCTACACGTGTCCCCCACACTGGTGTTGTGTACCTACACCTGTCCCCCACACTGGTGTTATGTACCTACACCTGTCCCCCACACAGGTGTTGTGTACCTACACCTGTCCCCCACACTGGTGTTGTGTACCTACACCTGTCCCCCACAATGGTGTTGTGTACCTATACCTGTCACCCACACTGTTGTTGTGTACCTACACGTGTCCACTACACTGGTGTTGTGTCCCTACACCTGTCTTCCACACTGGTGTTGTGTACCTACACGTGTCCACTACACTGGTGTTGTCTACCTACACCTGTCCCCACGCAGGTGTTGTGTATCCACACGTGTCCCCCACACTGGTGTTGTTGTAACAAGAGAGCAGTACATAGTACATGAACATCATAACAGCATGAACAGGCCACGTGGAGGATGAACAACCCACAGGCGCCAGACAGGCGGCGGCAGACAATGTAAAAGTTACACCTCTGTACAAGTTAGCCATAGAGTCAGGTCAACGGTCATCGAATCACAAAGAGGTCAGAGTTGATGCCGTCATGAAAATCTTCAGGGATTAACCGCTAAACATCAAAGGTAGAACCCTCATGTTCAGCTGAGGAGCAACAGATCAGGGGAGAGTCAGTTGAGTGGGCGCAGCCCAGTAGGAAGGTGTGTGTGGACTCGGGGAAGGAACATCATCTCCCGGAAACGGTGGAACAACATACGAGTAAGTACGGCTCTCTTGTACTAAAGCACCTCAAGCACACCTGTCCCCCACACTGCTGTTGTGTTCCTACACCTGTCCCCCACACTGGTGCTGTGTACGTACACCTGTCCCCCACACTGGTGTTGTGTACCTACACCTGTCCCCTACAATGGTGTTCCTACACCTGTCCCCCACACTGGTGTTGTGTACCTACACGTGTCCCCCGACACTGGTGTTGTGTTCCTACACCTGTCCCCCATAAAGGTGTTGTGTATCTACACCTGTCCCCCACTCTGGTGTTGTGTACCTACACGTGTCCCCCGCTCTGGTGTTGTTTACCTACAAGTGTGCACTACATTGGTTTTCTGTACCTACACCTGTCCCCCACTCTGGTGTTGTGTACCTACACCTGTCCAGTACACTGGTGTTGTGTACCTACACCTGTCCCCCACACTGCTGTTGTGTTCCTACACCTGTCCCCCTCACTGGTGCTGTGTACCTACACCTGTCCCCCACACTGGTGTTGTGTACCTACACCTGTCCCCTACAATGGTGTTCCTACACCTGTCAACCACACTGGTGTTGTGTACCTACACGTGTCCTCCACACTGGTGTTGTGTTCCTACACCTGTCCCCCACAAAGGTGTTGTGTAACTACACCTGCCCCCCACACTGGTGTTGTATACATACACCTGTCCCCCACACTGGTGTTGTGTACCTACACCTGTCCCCCACACTGGTGTTGTGTTCCTACACCTGTCCCCCACACTGGTGTGGTGTACCTACACGTGTCCCCCACACTGGTGTTGTGTACCTACACCTGTCCCCCACACTGGTGTTGTGTACCTACACCTGTCCCCCTCACAGGTGTTGTGTACCTACACCTGTCAACTACACTGTTGTTGTGTACCTACACGTGTCCCCCACACTAGTGTTGTGTACCTACACCTGTCCCCCACACTGGTGTTGTGTACCTACACCTGTCCCCCACACAGGTGTTGTGTACCTACACCTGTCCCTCACACTGGTGTTGAGGACCTACACCTGTCCTCTACACTTGTGTTGTGTACCTACAGCTGTCCCCCACTCTGGTGTTGTGTACCTACACCTGTCCACTACACTGGTGTTGTGTACCTACACCTGTCCCCCACACTGCTGTTGTGTTCCTACACCTGTCCCCCACACTGGTGCTGTGTACCTACACCTGTCCCCCACACTGGTGCTGTGTACCTACACCTGTCCCCCACACTGGTGTTGTGTACCTACACCTGACCCCTACAATGGTGTTGTGTTCCTACACCTGTCCCCCACACTGGTGTTGTGTACCTACACCTGACCCCTACAATGGTGTTGTGTTCCTACACCTGTCCCCCACACTGGTGTTGTGTACCTACACCTGTCCCCCACACTGGTGTTGTGTTCCTACACCTGTCCCCCACACTGGTGTTGTGTACTATCACGTGTCCCCCGCACTGGTGTTGTGTACCTACACGTGTGCACTACATTGGTTTTCTGTACCTGCACGTGTCCCCCACACTGGTGTTGTGTACCTACACCTGTCCCCCAGACTGGTGTTGTGTACCTACACCTCTCCCCCACACTGGTGTTGTGTACCTACACGTGTCCCCCCACACTGGTGTTGTGTACCTACACCTCTCCCCCACATTGGTGTAGTGTACCTACACGTGTCCCCCACACAGGTTTAGTGTACCTACACCTGTCCCCAAGACTGGTGTTGTGTACCTACACCTGTCCCCCCACACTGGTTTAGTGTACCTACACGTGTCCCCCACACTGGTGTTGTGTACCTACACCTGTCCCCTACACTGGTGTTGTATACCTACACCTGTCCACTACACTGGTGTTGTGTACCTACACGTGTCCCCAACACTGTTGTTGTGCATCTACAGTTGTCCGCTACACTGTTGTTGTGTTCCTACACCTGTCACCCACACTGGTGTTGTGTACCTACTCCCGTCTTCCACACTGGTGTTGTGTACCTACACCTGTCCACTACACTGTTGTTGTGTACCTACACGTGTACTCCACACAGGTGTTGTGTACATACACCTGTCCCCAACACTGGTGTTGTGTACCTACACCTGTTCCCAACACTGGTGTTGTGTACCTACGCGTGTCCCCCACACTGGTGTTGTGTACCTACACCTGTCCCCCACACTGGTGTTGTGTACCTACACCTGTTCCCATCACTGGTGTTATATACCTACACCTGGCCCCCACACTGGTGTTGTGTACCTACACCCGTTCCCATCACTGGTGATATATACCTACACCTGTCCCCCACACTAGTGTTTTGTACCTACACCTGTCTTCCACATTGGTGTTGTGTACCTACACCGGTCCACTACACTGTTGTTGTGTACCTACACGCGTTCCCCACACTGGTGTTGTGTACCTACAACTGTCCCCCACACTGATGTTGTGCACCTACACCTGCTCACTACACTGGTGATGTGTACCTACACCTGTCCACTATACTGGTGTTGTGTACCTACACTCGTCCCACTACACTGGTGTTGTGTGCCTACACCTGTCCCTCATACTGGTGTTGTGTACCTACACCTGTCCCTCACACTGGTATTGTGTACCTACACGTGCTAACTACATAGGTGATGTGTACCTACATCTGTCCACTACACTGGATTTGTGTACCTACACCTGTCCCCCACACTGGTGTTGTGTACCTACACCTGTCCCTCACAATGGTGTTGTGTACCTACACCTGCTAACTACATAGGTGATGTGTACCTACACCTGTCTACTACACTGGATTTGTGTACCTACACCTGTCCCCCACACTAATGTTGTGTACCTACACCTGTCTTTCACACTGTTGTTGTGTACCTACACCTGTCCCCCACACTGGTGTTGTGTACCTCCACCTGTCCCTCAAACTGGTGTTGTGTACCTACACCTGTCCACCACATAGGTGTTGTATACCTACACCTGTCCACTACACTGGTGTTGCGTACCTACACCTGTCCCCCACACTGGTGTTGTGTACATACACGTGTCCCCTACACTGGTGATGTGTACCTACACCTGTCCCCCACATAGGTGATGTGTACCTACACCTGTCCACCACACAGGTGTTGTGTACCTACACCTGTCCACTACACTGGTGTTGTGTACCTATACCTGGCCCCACACTGTTGTTGTGTACCTACACGTGTTCACTACACTGGTGTTGTGTACCTACACCTGTTTTCCACACTGGTGTTGTGTACCTACACCTGTCCCCTGTTACGTACCCTTATAAGATACGTAAGTAAATATATTAATATGTACATTTATAATTATATGTAAATTACAAGCATGTATATTGTTATACTTATATGTTCTATGCAAATGCACATTCATGTTACAGTGTTGGCGTTAGGCCCAGCGTATCGTGGGAATGATTGTTTATTTCTTTGTGTGATCAGTTTTCCCACGGGAACTAATGATTTATATGTGATCATAAGTGGGTAACAGAGTGAAATAATAATTGAGTGAACTGTATCTGGCAAATTGTCGTGGGATCGTCCGTTGCTGGGTGTGCATGCCATTATTTCCTTCTGTATGCATATTTTAATTACTATGTAAAGAAACATGTACTTTAGTTTTGTATATCAATATGTACTAATTATTCATTAAGTTAGTTTAAGATTACTCTTGTCACAATGTATTGCTCCATTGTTGAAATAATAAATATTGTAACTTTGGCAATTTATTCGCGGGGCAAGGCAATCTGTTTTGTGACTCGCATTTTGTTGTTGAGTAGCTGAGCAGGAACCAGGGAGATAACATCTTGGAGTTAAGTCATTCTTTTGTTCTATCATAGCCATACATATATTAATATTGATTTAATGTCTGGAAGATACAGTGATATTTTTAATGTGACATATTGTGACCATATAATCATCTGTTTGCTTTTGAGATTTATTTAATATAATTTTATATATATATACTTATTGTCTTTATTCTTCAGTCCTATGAAGATTCTATTTTTGTGCTCATTACTTATTAAGGGGTTATACTGGTGATTCGCTATTGAGAACAGCAGTTGTGTCGTATCCCTAGACGTAATTAAAGTTTGGCTGCTGTAGGATCACGAGCCGTAACGTACGATAGGTAACAAAGAGTTATGGGGGCCTGTGCCGGGAAATATTGTCCCACTTTAACTTAACTATGCTAATCTAACCTTGCCTTCCTAAGTACCAGTGTGTCAAGTGTCTCTGTGTGTTTCTTAAGAACTATTCCATGTGCCAAGCAAGCCTTCCTGTGTGTCAAGTAACAACGTTTCACGATTTTGAGGTAAGTCATCCTATATATTTTGTTTGTGCAGTGAGGCCAAGCGAATTTTCAGTGTGGTGACAATTTTACAGTGAAGTGTAGTGCAGTGCCATTGTGTTAATTATTTTTGTGAATCAAGTGCCAAGTGTTAGTAATGATGGAGGAGAAAGTTGCAGCGTTGGTGGCTCAACCAGACTTTGAAGGGATTCAGAACCTTAAAAAGACTGAGTTAATACAAATGGCAAATCAGTTGGATTTGACCGCCAGCAATAGAATGGTTAAAGCCCAAATATTGAAAGTCATTGTGACGCATTTTGTTGAGAATGGGGAGTTAGAGGAAGAAATTCTAGAAGAGTTAAGAGAGGAGTCGAGTGATCAGATGACGTTAAAGCGTCTTGAGTTAGAAGCGCAAATAGCCAATGCTAAGCTTGAAGCTCAAAAAGAACAGAAAATATTAGAGGCTGAAGCTCGTCAAAGAGAGATTGAAGCTCAACAGCAACAGCAAATATTAGAGGCTGAAGCTCAGCAAAGAGAGCTTGAGACTAGGCGTTTAGAAATTGCGGTACAGTTGCAAATAGAAGCCACAAAGAAGCAACAAGCCGAGGAACAAACTAGGCAATTAGAGATTCAACAACAAATGGCTGACACTAACTTCAGGCTTGAATCACAGCGTATGGCAGCTGGGCATGGAAATACTAGTAATGTTTCAACAAATAGTGATAATAATCCCATCAGGATGAATAAGTATATAGAGTTGCCCAAGTTCAATGAGGAGGATCCTGAGGTTTTCTTTGCACATTTTTATAAAATTGCCATCAGTATGAACTGGCCAAGGGATCAGTGGGTAGCCATTATGCAGTCTCAATTTAAGGGGCGTAGTCAGGAGGTTTTCACATCCCTACCTGACGCTCATAGTTTTGATTATGACTTTGTAAAGAAAAGCATCCTCAATGCATACCAGTTAAATCCAGAGGCACACAGGCAAAAGTTCAGGAACCTAAGGAGAATCAGGGATCAGACAATAGCAGATTTTACTCGTCAGAAGACGAATTTTTGCAACAGATGGTTAAAGTCACTTGCAGTCACTGATTTTGATGCTCTAAAGAATCTTCTCATAATGGAAGAAGTATTGTCATGTCTTCCAGACCAGTTGTCTACTTTTATGGCAGAACAAAAGAATGTAACAGATATTGATGAGCTGTCAAAGCTCGCGGATGAGCATGAGTTGCTGACTAAGGCCCCGTTTACGGCCACTTCACCTAAGTCTAGTCGTAGAGTAAATTTCAATGCTCACCGTACTCCTTATCAGTATAAGTCTCCTCCTGGTGCGACAGTTACTCCCGTGAACTCTTCTCTTACTAACCCTAAGATGGTTACTCCATTGCCAGGATCATCTAAGCCTAGTAATGCTAATTCTAAACCGGCAGTTGGTTCTACCAGTGTGTCCACTGTCAAACATTGTACCCATTGTAAGAGAAGGGGGCATGTGATTTCTTCATGTTTTAGTTTGCATCCTGAACTCCGACCAACTGGTCTTATTATGAGTAAAGGAGTGCAACCTATTAATTCTTCATGTATTACAGTCAGCCCCAATTGGATGGCTGAATTCAAACCCTATATTTCCACAGGTACCTTATTATGTACTAATGGTAGACATAAGACTGTTCAATTACTCCGTGATACTGGAGCTTCACAGTCTCTTATTACCCAGAAGGTACTTGATGATGTTGACACCTGAGATCTGGGTGAAGTTGTGCTTCTCCAAGGTATTGCCGGAAGTGTGCAACCAGTGTCCTTATTGCAAGTTAACCTTGATTCTAAATATACTTCAGGATGGTGTAATGTTGGTGTAAGTAAACAACTGCCCATTCCTGGGGTAGACATTATTCTAGGTAATGATTTTGGCAACCAAATGGTTGTAGGGCCCAAGTGTCCCATCATGTTAACTAAACCCCATAATGTATTAGCTCAACCGGAAGCAGATGATGATATTATTTATCCTGCTTGTGTTGTTACTAGATCAATGGGAAAAACAGGTGAGAGTAATCCTGTCTTCACTGAGGTTGCTGTTCCCAAGACCAGGACCCCTTCAGTAAAGGAGTGGGAGGTGGATCTTGAGGATTCTTTTATGACTCGACTGGATGATGAGAGTGAGGCCGTAGTAGAAGCCCCGCCGAACCTAAATCACAAGGAAAGTGAAGGTGAGGAGGCTGAGCTATCTGTACCTTGCCCGCTTGTCTCCAGTGCGCCAGTTGTCGAGAGTGAGGCCGAAGTAGCTATGACTCCATTTTATTCTGATCAATCGGGAAAAGAGATCAAGCTACTAGGTTCTTGCCCGCTCGCTGCTGAGTCTGAGTCATTGCCCTTAAGTGTTGTACAGACTACTGATCCTAGTTTAAGTAAGTGTATTTCTGAGGCTCCTGATAATATTGATGCATTGGAGGAAGGGACGGGTTTCTTCTTCAAGGATCGACTTCTGATGAGAAGGTGGAGACCCAAGGGAACTCCCTCTTCAGAGGATTGTGAGATTAGAACCCAACTCGTTGTCCCCAATGATTATCGTAGGCAGGTCCTGCAGGCTGCACATGATGACCCCATGGGAGGTCATCAAGGTATCACGAATATGTACCATAAGATAAGTAAATATTTTTTCTGGCCAAAGTTAAAGAAAGACGTGGTCAGATATTGTCATAACTGTATACCCTGTCAAATTGTTGGTAAACCAAATCAATCTGTACCTAGAGCACCATTGCAACCTATTGTAGTTCCTGATGAACCATTTACTCATGTTGTAATTGATTGTGTGGGTCCTTTACCTAAGACTAAATCGGGTAACATGTTTTTGTTCACTCTCATGTGTATGACTACTAGATTTCCTGAAGCTTATGCTCTACGGAATACCAAGGCTCATAATCTCATCAAGTGTCTTGAAAGATTCTTTTCGTTGTTTGGAATGCCTAGAGTTATTCAGAGTGATAATGGGGGAAATTTTGTTTCTAAAGTTTTCAGAACTTTTTGCGAATCCCGAGGGATTCGGCACAAATTGTCCAGTCCATATCATCCACAAAGCCAAGGTGGACTTGAACGTTTCCACCAGACTTTGAAACAAATGCTGAAGACAACCGGAGAAACTCATCCACGTAATTGGGATGAGAATCTCCCCTTTGTGTTGTTTGCTGCTAGAGAAGGGCTACAAGAGTCATTGGGCTGTTCACCCTTTGAACTAGTGTTTGGTCACCAAGTAAGAGGTCCTCTTAAAATGCTACAAGAAAAGTTGTTGGGAGATGTCTCTGTTCATCAGAGCGGATTGTACTTGAGTGAGGTCAAGGCTAAGTTGTGTCGGGCTCGTGAGTTGGCGAAAGAACATCTGGGAAGGACTCAACAAGCCATGAAAGTACGATATGACAAGAAGTTCAAAGCTAAGCTAAGGTCGTTTGATGTCGGAGATTTGGTGTTGGTGTTGAAACCTCGTATGGGGACTTCCATGTCCCATAAGTTCGCAGGACCCTACCAAGTGGTAGACAAGGTGGGAGACCTAACTTATAAACTAATTAACCCTAATCTTTCAGAACCCCAAATGACTGTGCACATTAACAGATTAAAAGCTTATGTTGGACCTGGTGTAGTAGCTTGTTTTAGTCGGGAAGAGTTACCACCTGAGGATAATTGTAGTGAGAGACATGATGTTAATATCCAACTTCTCAGTTCCAGTTCAAATGGCAGGGAGATGCTATGTCATTTACAGGAGGAACAACGTGATGAGTTCCAGGTTCTGCTGGACAACCATACATCTCTGTTTGGGGAGGTTCCTACCCAGACCCACCTCATCACACACGACATTCAGCTCCTGGACAGCACCCCCATTCGACAACATCCGTACCGAGTGAATCCCGAAAAGAGGAAAATTATACGAGCAGAAGTGGAATATCTGCTCCAGCATGATTTCATTCGGCCAAGTCAAAGTACTTGGAGCTCTCCGTGTTTGTTAGTGCCAAAACCAGATGGAACCTGGAGATTGTGCGTGGATTACAGGAAACTGAACAAGAACACTACAGTGGACGTTTTTCCTTTACCCTTGTTGGAAGAATGTATAGAGTCCATAGGTCATGCCGAATATGTAAGTAAGCTTGATTTGTCAAAAGGGTATTATCAAATTCCATTAACAGAGTATGCTAGAGAGGTTACTGCTTTTGTTACACCTGATGGTGCGTATGAATTTAATGTCATGCCATTCGGTTTGAGAAATGCACCTGCTACTTTTCAAAGACTTATGAATTTCTTACTCAAGGATGTGCCAGATTGTAGGGCCTACCTTGATGACATTGTTTTGTACAGTAAGAATTGGGCAGATCATCTCTTAGGCCTTAAGAACTTGTTTACAGTGTTGGAAAACGCAAAGTTAACCATAAATATGAATAAGTGTAGTTGGGCAAAAGGTACGATAACTTATCTTGGCCACGAGGTGGGACAAGGTAAGATTATCCCCTTACAAGATAAGATTCAAGCCATTGTGGACTACCCAGTGTTGACCAATAAGAAGGGAGTCCAACGGTTTATTGGTATGTGTGCATATTATAGGCGTTATTGTAGAAATTTTTCAACAGTAGCTGCTCCTTTGACAAACTTGTTACGCAAGCAAGTAAAGTTTCAGTGGACACAAGATTGTCAGAATGCTTTTCAGAACCTAAAGGGCATATTGTCCACCTCACCTATTCTTGCTAGTCCCCAATTTGATAAACCATTTATATTACACATTGATGCGTCAGATGTTGGAATAGGTGCTGTGCTTATTCAAGTTGGTTTAGACCAGATTGAGCATCCTGTGTATTACTATTCTAGAAAATTTAATGCAGCTCAGAGAAATTATTCCGTGGTAGAAAAGGAGGCGTTGGGTCTTATATTGTCAATCAAGAAGTTTGAGATTTACTTATCAGGAAATAAAGTGTTAGTATTTACAGACCACAACCCCCTTATCTTTATAAATATGATGAAAGTCAAGAACCAACGAATTCTGCGATGGTCATTGTTTTTGCAGGAATTTAATGTAGAAATCAAACATATTCCAGGTAGACAAAATGTTATTGCTGATGCTTTGTCAAGAAGTTTTGATGTACCATAAATGAAATGTTTCTTTTTACTTAACATTTTTACTTCTGAAAAAATGCCATTGATCTTCAATCCATTGCATTTTTTTTTTCTTGGAGGTGGAAGTGTTACGTACCCTTATAAGATACGTAAGTAAATATATTAATATGTACATTTATAATTATATGTAAATTACAAGCATGTATATTGTTATACTTATATGTTCTATGCAAATGCACATTCATGTTACAGTGTTGGCGTTAGGCCCAGCGTATCGTGGGAATGATTGTTTATTTCTTTGTGTGATCAGTTTTCCCACGGGAACTAATGATTTATATGTGATCATAAGTGGGTAACAGAGTGAAATAATAATTGAGTGAACTGTATCTGGCAAATTGTCGTGGGATCGTCCGTTGCTGGGTGTGCATGCCATTATTTCCTTCTGTATGCATATTTTAATTACTATGTAAAGAAACATGTACTTTAGTTTTGTATATCAATATGTACTAATTATTCATTAAGTTAGTTTAAGATTACTCTTGTCACAATGTATTGCTCCATTGTTGAAATAATAAATATTGTAACTTTGGCAATTTATTCGCGGGGCAAGGCAATCTGTTTTGTGACTCGCATTTTGTTGTTGAGTAGCTGAGCAGGAACCAGGGAGATAACATCTTGGAGTTAAGTCATTCTTTTGTTCTATCATAGCCATACATATATTAATATTGATTTAATGTCTGGAAGATACAGTGATATTTTTAATGTGACATATTGTGACCATATAATCATCTGTTTGCTTTTGAGATTTATTTAATATAATTTTATATATATATACTTATTGTCTTTATTCTTCAGTCCTATGAAGATTCTATTTTTGTGCTCATTACTTATTAAGGGGTTATACTGGTGATTCGCTATTGAGAACAGCAGTTGTGTCGTATCCCTAGACGTAATTAAAGTTTGGCTGCTGTAGGATCACGAGCCGTAACGTACGATAGGTAACATCCCCCACACTAGTGTTGTGTACTTGCACTAGTCCTCCTACACTGGTGTTTTGTACCTAAACCTGTCCCCCACACAGGTGTTGTGTACCCACACCTGTCCCCCACACTGGTGTTGTGTACCTACACGTGTCCCCCCACACTGGTGTTGTGTATATACACCTGTTTTTCATACTGTTGTTGTGTACCTACACCTGTCCCCCACACTGGTGCTGTGTACCTACACCTCTCCCCCACATTGGTGTAGTGTACCAACACGTGTCCCCCACACTGGTTTAGTGTACCTACACCTGTCCCCAAGACTGGTGTTGTGTACCTACACCTGTCCCCACACACTGGTTTAGTGTACCTACACGTGTCCCCCACACTGGTGTTGTGTACCTACACCTGTCCCCTACACTGGTGTTGTATACCTACACCTGTCTACAACACTGGTGTTGTGTACCTACACGTGTCCCCAACACTGGTGTTGTGTACCTACACTTGTCCGCTACACTGTTGTTTTGTACCTACACCTGTCACCCACACTGCTGTTGTGTTCCTACACCTGTGTCCAACACTGGTGTTGTGTACCTACTCCCGTCTTCCACACTGGTGTTGTGTACTTACACCTGTCCACTACACTGTTGTTGTGTACCTAAACGTGTCCTCCACACAGGTGTTGTGTACCTACACCTGTGTCCAACACTGGTGTTGTGTACCTACACCTGTCCACTACACTGGTGTTGTGTACCTACAACTGTCCCCCACACTGGTGTTGTGTTCCTAAACCTGTCCCTCACACTGGTGTTGTGTACCTACACGTGTCCCCCACAATAGTGCTGTGTTTCTACACCTGTCCCCCACACTGGTGTTGTGTACCTACACGTGTCCCCCACAATAGTGTTGTGTTTCTACACCTGTCCCCCACACTGGTGTTGGGTACCTAAACGTGTCCCTCACACTGGTGTTGTGTACCTACACCTGTCCCCCACACTGGTGTTGTGTACCTACACGTGTCCCCCACAATAGTGTTGTGTTTCTACACCTGTCCCCCACACTAGGGTTGTGTACCTACAAGTGTCCCTATCATTGGTGTTGTGTACCTACACCTGTCCCCCACACTGGTGTTGTGTACCTACACCTGTCCCCCACACTGGTGTTGGGTACCTAAACGTGTCCCTCACACTGGTGTTGTGTACCTACACCTGTCCCCCACACTGGTGTTGTGTACCTACACGTGTCCCCCACAATAGTGTTGTGTTTCTACACCTGTCCCCCACACTAGGGTTGTGTACCTACACGTGTCCCTATCATTGGTGTTGTGTACCTACACCTGTCCCCCACACTGGTGTTGTGTACCTACACCTGTCCCCCACACTGGTGTTGGGTACCTAAACGTGTCCCTCACACTGGTGTTGTGTACCTACACCTGTCCCCCACACTGGTGTTGTGTACCTTCACTTGTCCCCCACACTGATGTTTTGTACCCACACCTGTTTTCCACACTGGTGTTGGGTACCTATTCGTGTCCCCCACACTGGTTTTGTGTACCTACACTTGTCCACTACGCTGGTGTTGTGTACCTACACCTGTCCCCCACACTGGTGTTGTGTACCTATACCTGTCCCCCACATTGGTGTAGTGTACCTACACGTGTCCCCCCACACTGGTGTTGTGTACCTACACCTGTCCCCCACACTGGTGTTGTGTACCTACACCTGTACCCCCACACTGGTGTTGTGTACCTACACGTGTCCCTACACTGATGTTGTGTACCTACACTTGTCCACTACGCTGGTTTTGTGTAACTACACGTGTCCCCCACACTGATGTTGTGTACCTACACCTGTCCCCCACACTGGTGTTGTGTACCTACACCCGTCCACTACACTGGTGTTGTGCACATACACCTGTCCCCCACACTGCTGTTGTGTACCTACACCTGTCCCCCACACTGGTGTTGTGTACCTACACCTGTCCCCCACACTGGTGTTGTGTTCCTACACCTGTCCCCCACACTAATGTTGTGTACCTACACGTATCCCCCAAACTGGTGTTGTGTACCTACACCTGTCCCCCACACTGGTGTTGTGTACCTACACCTGTCCCCCACACTGGTGTTGTGTTCCTACACCTGTCCCCCACACTGGTGTTGTGTACCTACACGTATCCCCCACACTGGACTATCCATCCCCACCTAACCTAATCAGAGGACTAAGAATATACGTTTTAGTCATCCACAACTGCAATCATTATTCAGTGATAAGTTCAAAAGTATAACAGAAGCCCAAATGTCGTACTGCAATTTAAGCAGAATCGTACATCTGGCAGCATAGCAGGTGAGCTGAACATAAGAATAAAGGTAACTGTAGAGGTCTTATTGGCCCATACGAGGCAGCTCCTATATATTTCCACCCAATCTCATTCATGTCCACCCTATGCTTAAAACAACCAAGGGATCCCACTTAAAGTATTAGTTTACAATAATAGTTTTAATAAATAGCTCTTATTCTAGTTTTATACACAACAGCAATTATGAAACCCTATAGCTAGATATTCTACTATAATCCACAAGTAGTTACCACACATCTGGCAGTACAGCGGATTAGTGGCTGTGTTCATAGGCTAGTCAACTGTCCTCACATCCATCAAATAGATATCCAAATGTCGCACCTCAATTCATCCATCTAGCAACTCAGCTGGATGTTAGCCACTATATTCATAGGCTAATCATTTCTACACCTCAAAAAATCCTAGTCTTGCTACGCAAATCAGCTAACTTGTTTCTAAGCCAACACTCGCAAATACAATCATGCATACCTACACATACTTCAAAACCTATGCATTCATAGAGAATAGCCTAGTTTTTTGCCACCATTTCCCCATTAATCAGATGTAATTTATGTCATACACACAGAAAATACAGCATTTACACACCAAATATGCCATTTATGCACAAAATATATTATTTACACTCAAAATATACCATCACATAAAAAAATATGAGATTTTCATACAAAATATGTCAGTTGCAAACAAAAATATACCATTTACACAATATTGCATGTACACTCAGAGTATGACATTTACACAAAGTACGGTATTTTGCACAAATATATCAAAATGCTTATGCATTTAGACAATCAAAAATGCGCTTTAACTAAAATTACACAATTTCACAAACGTAATTTTCACAAAATACCCACACATTATCTCATAAACCAAAATACACTTACACCATGAAGATCTATTTTATCAAATTACAGAGCTTACACAAAATACACAATTTTCACACACAAATACAGTTGCACCAGTTCCACTTCAACAAATTAAAAACACAACTTGCATAAATGCAGTATTATTACAAAAATTATTACACAGTTTGTGTAATTATTTTACATCTTTGCACAATAAATACAAGAAAACTTGCTATATAATTACTCAGCTTGCACAATGACAATCAATACGCAAAGGTATAAATAAACAATTCGTCCATATGCAATTACACAACATGCGCAATTAATACACAACTTATACAATATTACACATCTTTCATAATTATTACACACAACTTGCACAAATGCATATCTAGCACAAATACGTACAATACATAACTACCCCAAATATGAAAATACACAACTAGCATAAATACACGATTTACACAAATACAATTGCGACATTTACACAACTAGCTCAAAAATATAATCAATACACAACTTACCAAAATATGAACAATACATAACTAGCACATATTCATTAAATACACAACTATGCAATTTCCGCAAATACACATACAAAAACATATATAATTAATACATACAACTTGCACAAAACAATACACAATTTATAGAAATATAATCAATACATAATTTCAATAATCATACAACATATGCAAAATACATAATCTGCACAATTAATACACAAGTATATTAATTGTGCTATATATGTACAAACACAACCAACTGGGTCAAACAATACACAATTTGCATGATATTTTTCTGGGTATATTTAGGACATTAATTATAATATGCTGAGTTTAACCAACTCCCCAAAAGTCAGAATTTCACATATAAAAATGTTTCTTATAACTTCCAATGAGCTCAATATATAACACATTCTTTTTCCATTAAGATATCAACATTATTAGTGCTAAACTATTCATCTAACATATGTCCACTGTTTTTATGTCTTATTAATACCTTCCTTGTTACATTCTCTCCAATCAGACCACCATATTTATGTATTTATTCAAACCATCTAACAGACTTATTTGTTCTAGCCTTAGTTATGTTAGGGCAGGTGGAGTCAGTATTTTCTATGATAATTTTAGACAAATTTGCTATATCTTATCAAAATGCATCCTGCTAAAACTTAAATTCATCTAAATCTATCAAAAATATACTTATACTACGCAAATTTGACTAAATTCTACCTAGCTAAACTTACTAAATATGAGCATCCCATATCCTCACATACAAGCCTATGTCGCCTCTGTCCATACATTATATGAGTCTGCCATATAGCTCGAACCCCAAATAGGAAAATTTACACTATTTCATAAACATACTAGTTCATTACCCTAAGATATTATATATGTCCTTCCCTACACGACCTCACCAAACCTGACCTAGCATATCCAACCCTGGATTTGGTTAAAGTTGGCGAAATGTATGCTATGCCACCTAAATTTCACCAAATTTAAGGCAATTTCCACCAAATATACCCAAATGTTGTGTATCATAGCATCGCCAAAGCCCATTTTCTCCTATTCCATACTACCCTACACAACCTCACCTAACCTGACCTAGCATATCCAAACCTGGATGTGGTTAAAGTCGGCGAAATTCACGCTATGCCACCTAAATTTGACCAAATATACCCAATGTTTCATATCACAGCACTGCCAAAGCCCATTTTTACCTACATTTTCTCCTATTCCATCCTACCCTATGCATCCTTACCTAACCTATCCTACCATATCAAAACAAAGATTTGGTTAAAGTCTGCGAAATTAAAGCTATCCCACCTAAATTCTATCTAATTTAAGGCAATTCCCACCAAATATATCCAAATGTTCTGTATCACAGCACTGCCAAAGCCCATTTTTACCTACATTTTCTCCTATTCCATCCTACCCTACGCAACCTTACCTAACCTTTCCTAGCATATCCAAACCTAGATTTGGTTAAAGTCGGCGAAATTAATGCTATCCCACCTAAATTCTATCTAATTTAAGGCAATTCCCACCAAATATATCCAAATGTTCTGTATCACAGCACTGCCAAAGCCCATTTTTACCTACATTTTCTCCTATTCCATCCTACCCTACGCAACCTTACCTAACCTATCCTAGCATATCCAAACCTAGATTTGGTTAAAGTAGGCAAAATTTAAGTTATCCCATATAAATTTGACCTAATTTAAGACAATTTCCACCAAATATACCCTAAAATGTTTTGGAACGTAGCACGGCCAAAGCTCATTTTAGCTGAGTTTTCACCTATTCCAACCTGCCCTAGACAACCCTACCCAGCCTCTCCTGGCATATCCAAAGTCAGATTTGATTATAGTTGGCGAAATTTATGCCTTTCCAACCTAAATTTTACCTAATTTAAGACAATTTCTACCCAATATACCCAAAATGTTTTGTTACATAGCTCAGCAAAAGACCATTTTAGCCGAGTTTTCACATATTCCAACCTACCCTACATAGCCTTACCTATCCCTGACCTAGCAGATTTGATTAAAGTTGGGGAAATTTAAGCTATCGCCATCAAATTGGAGACAATTTCCACCAAATATGCCTAAATGTTGTGTATCATAGCACAGCCAAAACCCATTTTACCCACATTTTCACCCATTCCATCTAAACCTGGACCTAGCCTCTGATACTACATATACTCAGAGAAGTGATGTTTTTGGATATGAACCTAAATGCCCGTGCCTAACCTGCAAGAGTCTTGGAGCTTTGTTGAATATTTCTTCGAAAACTGAAGTTTTGGATATGAACCTATCCGCACTGTGCCTAACCTGCTAGGATCTTTGTTGAACATTGTAACCATATTCATAGAAAAGTGATGCTTTGGATATGAACCTAACAGCCCCTCTCTTTTAAAACTAGGAACTGTGTTCAATATTGTAGATATAGTGTTGGGTGTGTGTTTTGTTTTTACACATCAACCCAACCGTCCTGGCCTAACCTCCCTTCATCTAACTTCAAATTTATCGTAAATATGGAAGGACGTGTTGTTTGTGCATCAACCCAATCGTCCTTGACCTAACCTCCATTTATCAAACTTCAAATTTATCATAAATATGGGAGGACCGTGTTATTTGTGCATCAACCCACCCATCCTGGGCCTAACCTCCCTTTATCTAACTTCAAATTTATTGTATTTATGGGAAGAAGGTGTTGTTTATGCATCAACCCAACCGCCCTGGACCTAACCTCTGATACACGAATCTTGGTTCAACATTGCATCATACTCGTAGCATATTTTTTTCACATAATTCAACCATCCTCAACCTAACCTCTATTACCTGGGGGAGGGAGGTTAATGAAAAATATGATAATAATGGGAATTTTCTCTACATCAGTTCAACTTAACCATCCTTAACCTAACCTTAGTTAGAAAGGGATATAACTCACCAAAACTATTTAATTACCATTTACCTTATTTTCCTTATCCTAACCCATAACCAGAGGGTTTAGACCCCCCTTTACCTCGAAATTAGAGTACAGGGTTAAATTAGGGAATGTTAGGTTTATGTGTGAAAATATATTCCTACCTTAAATATATAGTATAATTTCGAGGTAAAGGGGGGTCTAAACCCTACACCTGTCCCCCACACTGGTGTTGTGTTCCTAAACCTGTCCCCCACACTGGTGTTGTGTACCTACACGTGTCCCCCCACAATAGTGTTGTGTTTCTACACCTGTCCCCCACACAAATGTTGTGTACCTACACCTGTCCACTACACTGGTGTTGTGTACCTACACCTGTCTCCCACTCTGGTGTTGTGTACCTACACCTGTCCACTACACTGGTGTTGTGTACCTACACCTGTCCCCCACACTGCTGTTGTGTTCCTACACCTCTCCCCCACACTGGTGTTGTGTACCTACACGTGTCCCCCACACTGGTGTTGTGTACCTACACCTGTTCCCCAGACTGGTGTTGTGTACCTACACCTCTCCCCCACACTGGTGTTGTGTACCTACACGTGTGCAATACATTGGTTTTCTGTACCTACACGTGTCCCCCACACTGGTGTTGTGTACCTACACCTGTCCCCCAGACTGGTGTTGTGTACCTACACCTCTCCCCCACACTGGTGTTGTGTACCTACACGTGTCCCCCACACTGGTGTTGTGTACCTACACCTGTTCCCCAGACTGGTGTTGTGTACCTACACCTCTCCCCCACATTGGTGTAGTGTACCTACACGTGTCCCCCATACTGGTTTAGTGTACCTACACCTGTCCCCAAGACTGGTGTTGTGTACCTACACCTGTCCCCCCACACTGGTTTAGTGTACCTACACGTGTCCCCACACCTGTGTTGTGTACCTACACCTGCCCCTTACACTGGTGTTGTATACCTACACCTGTCCACTACACTGGTGTTGTGTACCTACACGTGTCCCCAACACTGGTGTTGTGTACCTACACTTGTCCGCTACACTGTTGTTGTGTACCTACACCTGTCCCCCACACTGCTGTTGTGTTCCTACACCTGTCCCCCACACTGGTGTTGTATACCTACACCTGTCCCCCACACTGGTGTTGTGTACCTACACCTGTCCCCCACACTGGTGTTGTGTTCCTACACCTGTCCCCCACACTGGTGTTGTGTACCTACACGTGTCCCCCACACTGGTGTTGTGTACCTACACCTGTCCCCCACACTGGTATTGTGTACCTACACCTGTCCCCCTCACAGGTGTTGTGTACCTACACCTGTCAACTACACTGTTGTTGTGTACCTAAACGTGTCCCCCACACTGGTGTTGTGTACCTACACCTGTCCCCCACACTGGTGTTGTGTACCTACACCTGTCCCTCACACAGGTGTTCTGTACCTACACCTGTCCCCCACACTGGTGTTGTGTACCTACACCTGTCCCCCACATTGGTGTTGTGTACCTATACGTGTCCCCCACACTGTTGTTGTGTACCTACACGTGTCCACTACACTGGTGTTGTGTACCTACAGCTGTCTTCCACATTGGTGTTGTGTACCTACACCTGTCCCCCACACTAGTGTTGTGTACTTGCACCTGTCCCCCTACACTGGTGTTGTGTACCTACACCTGTCCCCCACACAGGTGTTGTGTACCCACACCTGTCCCCCACACTAATGTTGTTAACCTCCACCTGTCCACTACACTGGTGTTATGCACCTACAACTGTTCCCCACACTGATGTTGTGTTCCTACACCTGTCTCCCACACTGGTGTTGTGTACCTACACCTGTCCCCCACACTAGTGTTGTGTACTTGCACCTGTCCCTCTACACTGGTGTTGTGTACCTACACCTGTCCCCCACACAGGTGTTGTGTACCCACTCCTGTCCCCAACACTGGTGTTGTGTACCTACACCTGTCCACTACACTGGTGTTGTGTACCTACAACTGTCCCTCACACTGGTGTTGTGTTCCTAAACCTGTCCCCCCACACTGGTGTTGTGTACCTACACGTGTCCCCCACAATAGTGTTGTGTTTCTACACCTGTCCCCCACACAAATGTTGTGTACGTACACCTGTCCACTACACTGGTGTTGTATACCTACACCTGTCCCCCACCCTGGTGTTGTGTATCTACACCTGTCCACTACACTGGTGTTGTGTACCTACACCTGTCCCCCACACTGCTGTTGTGTTCCTACACCTGTCCCCCACACTGGTGCTGTGTACCTACACCTGTCCCCCACACTGGTGTTGTGTACCTACACCTGTCCCCTACAATGGTGTTCCTACACCTGCCCCCCACACTGGTGTTGTGTACCTACACGTGTCCCCCCACACTGGTGTTGTGTTCCTACACCTGTCCCCCACAAAGGTGTTGTGTATCTACACCTGTCCCCCACACTGGTGTTGTGTACCTACACGTGTCCCCCGCTCTGGTGTTGTTTACCTACAAGTGTGCACTACATTGGTTTTCTGTACCTACACCTGTCCCCCACTCTGGTGTTGTGTACCTACACCTGTCCAGTACACTGGTGTTGTGTACCTACACCTGTCCCCCACACTGCTGTTGTGTTCCTACACCTGTCCTCCTCACTGGTGCTGTGTACCTACACCTGTCCCCCACACTGGTGTTGTGTACCTACACCTGTCCCCTACAATGGTGTTCCTACACCTGTCCCCCACATTGGTGTTGTGTACCTACACGTGTCCCCCACACTGGTGTTGTGTTCCTACACCTGTCCCCCACAAAGGTGTTGTGTACCTACACCTGCCCCCCACACTGGTGTTGTATACATACACCTGTCTCCCACACTGGTGTTGTGTACCTACACCTGTCCCCCACACTGGTGTTGTGTTCCTACACCTGTCCCCCACACTGGTGTTGTGTACCTACACGTGTCCCCCACACTGGTGTTGTGTACCTACACGTGTCCCACACACTGGTGTTGTGTACCTACACGTGTCGCCCTCACAGGTGTTGTGTACATACACCTGTCAACTACACTGTTGTTGTGTACTTACACGTGTCCCCTACACTAGTGTTGTGTACCTACACCTGTCCACCACACAGGTGTTGAGGACCTACACCTGTCCTCTACACTTGTGTTGTGTACCTACACCTGTCCCCCACACTGCTGTTGTGTTCCTACACCTGTCCCCCACACTGGTGCTGTGTACCTACACCTGTCCCCCACACTGGTGTTGTGTACCTACACCTGTCCCCTACAATCGTGTTGTGTTCCTACACCTGTCCCCCACACTGGTGTTGTGTACCTACACGTGTCCCCCACACTGGTGTTGTGTTCCTACACCTGTCCCCCACAAAGGTGTTGTGTACCTACACCTGTCCCCCACACTGGTGTTGTGTACTATCACGTGTCCCCCGCACTGGTGTTGTGTACCTACACGAGTGCACTACATTGTTTTTCTGTACCTACACGTGTCCCCCACACTGGTGTTGTGTACCTACACCTGTCCCCCAGACTGGTGTTGTGTACCTACACCTCTCCCCCACACTGGTGTTGTGTACCTACACGTGTCCCCCCACACTGGTGTTGTGTACCTACACCTCTCCCCCACATTGGTGTAGTGTACCTACACGTGTCCCCCACACAGGTTTAGTGTACCTACACCTGTCCCCAAGACTGGTGTTGTGTACCTACACCTGTCCCCCCACACTGGTTTAGTGTACCTACACGTGTCCCCCACACTGGTGTTGTGTACCTACACCTGTCCCCTACACTGGTGTTGTACACCTACACCTGTCCACTACACTGGTGTTGTGTACCTACACGTGTCCCCAACACTGGTGTTGTGCATCTACAGTTGTCCGCTACACTGTTGTTGTGTTCCTACACCTGTCACCCACACTGGTGTTGTGTACCTATGTAACACGGGTTTGGGTTCCTCTCTCTTTTCTTCCTTCTTTCTACTCCCTCTACCCGTATTCTTACTTATTATTCTCTACCAAGGGACTCCAAAACTTTTACCAAAGCCAACTCCACGCCACGTGGTCCTAAGACGATTGACCGACTTAGGATTCTACACCCAGTATGACGTGACCTAAGCTCTGAACAAAACCCTAGAGTCACCTCTGCTGCCACCACCAGACCAGTAATACAAGAGCAATGATCGAGGTCTGGATCGATCACGCTAATTAATCAACCTAGGGGCTTGATCCCCACTATAAACGATGACCTTGAGTGTGGAATAAATTACACGGTACTGATAATTCCGATTCGATGTTAGAATCGGCGCCCAATGCAACTCTGCCTCGTGTGGACCACGTGACCAGGACAAGTTTACACATAACCAAATGGAAACAATAAAATGCAAATTAATAACAAATTTAATTTATTAAAAGAAAACTAAAACAAAATCTAAATGTGTTCACTCCCTATCACTTTAACACTCCCTACTTGACCTGAATGGCAAATGAGAAGACTATTTCTATACATAACCATAGCAACTATACCTTGGGCGACCAGCTAGATGTCTTGGGGAGAGGTAAGATGTTTGACCTCTTCCAGCTGCTCCCGTATTCACACTGACTTGTCCTCGTCTGGCCTAGCCCAGACTAGAACCTTGTATTGTTCCGCATCGCTTACCCAGTTACTTTAGCACGGTTAAGTTATAACAATTATCCTCTGTTTATACTGAATTGATCCAGACTGGTTGAATTATTTTACTGAATTAAATTACAAACATCTAACGGCAGAGCTGTTCCCGATCACAAAAATGGTTATTAAAACTTTGAGAAATATTAGACATGTCAACCCTGCTGACCTATGACCGCCGGTCACTCCGCCTCAAAAGTTAGATCTGATTCGTGACGTCACTGATGGTGACTTAAACTCAATAATTAGAATACTCTTGATATTGTACCCAGTACTATTATACAATACAATTTTAATGCAAAATGAATAAAGGCTAATTTTCTCTAAATTCCTGAATACTATAGGATGATTCATTATACGCAGATATGAACAAAGCGTCGGTTATTTCCACCGCGAATTCCCCTGGGGGTCAGGTCACCATGCGGCTCAGCTTCCCATTCTCTTTTGTCGATAAACCACTCTGGATAATTCTTACAACAGCCTAGTTTGTTACAACCCCCCCGCACAAGCACTTAGTAAACCTTGTTAATTTGTTAAAATTCACGAGGTTTAGTATCCAAACCCACAATTCAACTCATGCCACAAACAAAAGCTAACCTAACTAATAAAATTTGACAAATAATAGTCCAACATCATAATGAACATGTCCATATTTCATAAATTTCTCAGCTGTCAACTGACAGCAATCCTCTAATATCAGGAAACATACATCCTATCCTTACTGACATAGCTAAATAACATGTCCCTACTCTACCATCAAAAACTAGCTATTAAACTCTCTTGGCTCTTCACTAGCCAAGTCCATGTGTCCTCTAGAGCCGGCCACACCGTGCTCAAACAACCATTAAAGTTATAAGTTCAGACTGAACTTTCAGTCATCCGGGAGCGTACTACGGAACTATCAAGTTCACATCCGTGTACTAACCACTCCCCATCAATGTCAACCTTGACATGTTAAGGAACACACCTAATGTTTATTACATGTATCTAAAAATAAAAAAAAATTCCTATACTATATCACAGGTTTCAGCTGACTGTACAGCCAAGTGTTCTCACTCACTAGAAGTGTCAATGTTTATATTGGTCCGCCTCTCCTGTGTTCAAACATTCTGAAAAAAATAGCACAACATAATTTTCCATAACCGTTTGTTCTGGGCTGAGACAATTACACAGGGGCTTCGATTTTGATTACTGACCAATTTATAGAGTAAAATTTTCATATATTATACCAGAATTATTTTAAATCTGTTTTTCAACATTTAAACAAAAGTGTCCAGATGTTCTTTACACAGATGTTCAGAGCCAACTTTGTTGTTTGTATCAATTGTTCATATTGAGTAATCGAAAAAAAAAAAATCGATGCTGCTGGATGCTGAATGTAGTCGCTGACGATGACGGTGTCGATCTTGCTTCTTCTCATGTGTAGACATCAATACCTGGTCCTCTTGTACTCCCATCCGGTACTCTTGAATGACGACAGAGTGTAGTAGAGCGGAGTGCCAAGTGACAGCTGTAGAATACTGTTACTTCGGCCATTAATCTTGCTCTCGACAGTCCACACGCCTTCATATCAATCACAGTTCACACGGCAGTCTTGATGTTAAACTTGACGTCGCAGATGACCACAGCAGAGCAGAACTGGATGTACCAACGGTGTCTCTTAGCAGGAGTGGTGTCAGAAGGTCGTAGAGGCGGGTTGCTTGTTTGCAGAACAGGTGAATCTCGTCTTCCATCATTGCTCACGTCATCTCAGGCGTTTCTTGATGTCACCAGGTTACTAGGCCATAAACACCAACTGTGCATACCCTCGTACCGCCGACTTTAGGCCAAAGGAGACAATTTTGCGACCTTCTATTGGCGAGTCCCGGTACTCTGTAGGGAAACCGTGCCTTCCACCTGTGACCGCCTTACTTCTGCTTTCTTGTTACTTCAGATGACGTAATCATTAATCTTCCGGCGAAATTCTTGAGTACTGCTACGTGCTTTCCATTTCTTGACCTCTCCTCCAACACTGCTGGAATGACTGCAGTCTTGATGACGCAGCAGGTGGGTATTGGTGATCTCGAGACAGGTACCCCGGCGTTGTATGGCACCTCCGGTGACTGCTATAATGTGGACAGCTCGCTGGCCCTGACAACCTCGTTAGTGACGTGAGGCGTCGGCCGGGTGACTCTTGGACAGTCACTCATCCCCAAAGTAACTGATGTATGGGTTACTGGGTCTGGTGGGGGGAGGGCTTTGTGTAACGTGCCTCCCCCCTCGGTCTTTACAGACAAGGGTTCACGTGTGGCTGGAACAACTGGGTCGGTGTACCAATCAGACCTGGGAACAGACAGACACAACACAGCGGAAGCATAGATATACTCTGGGTTTGGTGGAGGTGGAACCCCAGAGCACGGTAAAAGTTGCTACCTGAGTCAAGTATAGACATAGTACATCTCATTGCCTTTACAGGAAAATCTAATGAATACTAAATTATACTAACCAAGGAAGTTACTTTACTGTATAGCGCGAGATCTCGTCACCATAGGGTGGCGAGACTGCACCTGACTACTGATGAGCGATGACAGAGGGTCATCCTCATCTTCTGACTCGTCGGTGAAGCCATGAGTCAGCACTGCTGAGTCAGGAACTAGACCCGCCGAAGGCAGTTCTAATTCCTCTCTAGCATGATAATGTTTCAATTTATTTACGTGAATTGTCCTTTCCACCTGGTCCTCGAACACTCCTTTTATAACAAGATTAACCGGCCCCGCCCTTTTAATTACTCTATATGGTCCTCGCCACCTCGGAGCTAGTTTCCTGCTCTGATTGGCGGGCGCAGCCTCATTCACTCTCAATACGAGGCTTCCTTCCTTCAACTCAAGAGGGCGCACTTTCTTGTCATAAAAATGAGCATACCGAGTCCGTGCCTTCTTGGACGCTTCAGCTGCAATATTCCATGCATTTCTCATTTTTCCAAGGACCTCTGAAGGATAGTCCTCCCCGTATGCAACATTATGTCTGTTAAGCAGACCTGACGGGAAATTGCATGAATTACCAGTAAACAAATGAAGTGGTTGGGTGTTAATTGATTGGTGGATGGCAGTATTCAAGGCGAACTGAACATAGGGTAGGTGTTCATCCCAGGTGTTTGCATCATGTTCAGCAAGGATTGCAAGCATATCCTTGACTGAACGATTAGTCCGTTCCGTCATTCCGTTTGCTTGTGGGTGGTAGGCTGTTGTAAAAGCCGAAGTTGTCTCTAAAATCTTACAAACTTCTCTAAATATATTCCCATTGAATTCTTGACCCCGGTCAGAGACTAAAACTTTAGGAGGTCCGAATACAGTAACGAACCTACGCAAGAATGCATCTGCAACCGTACGAGAATCCTTCTGAGGTAATGCAACTAGTGTAGTGTATCTAGACAGATGGTCAACTAGTACCAACACATATCTATTTCCTGAATGACTGTGGTGTAAATCAATCAGATCGGCCCCCACACGATCTAACGGTTCGCGAATTTCAGGAAATTCCTGAAGTGGGGCTTGTACCTTAAGGGTACCTTTCCTCCTCTGGCAACGAGGGCACGACTTCACGAAATTGATTACCTCAGAAAGTAATCCTGGAAAATAAAATAGAGACTTTGCTTTTAAGTGTGTTTTAAAGATCCCCGGATGCCCTGCAATTTTTGAAGCATGTGCAAGCTTCAACGCTGATGACCGCAACGCGTCCGGAATAACTAGCTGAAATACTGCCCTATCATTCTGGCTGTTGACATAATACAGGACGCCCTGTTTCATTTCAAAATCATGTATAGGTAAATTCTTTCTTTTTGGGGTATTTTCCTCCCTCTAAATACTCAATAATCTCTTTCCATCTAGGCTCGCTCATCTGGTATTCTCTCATTTTATCTGATGGAATGGTTTCAATGTTTTCATTAATTTGAACTGCCGCTATATTTCTACTTAGCGTATCTGGCACAACATGTGCTGGACCAGGCTTGTACAAGATCTGGAATGAGTGGGCCGAAAGTTCGTGAGACCAGCGTGACATTCGTGGGCATTTTGTTCGCTTTTTAAATATGTGTGTTAACGCTCGATGGTCTGTGTAGATTACAAAATGCCGCTGAAATAGGTAAGGCTCGAAATACCTAACTGATTCTACTACTGCCAGTGCCTCCCGATCCGTAGCTGAATAACGAACTTCAGGTCCTTTGACCTTCCTACTGAAATAGGCTACTGGATGGGGTAAATTATCTGCGTCTCGCTGAATTAAGCACCCGCCAATAGCAATACCGCTGGCGTCAGTGTGCACTTCCCACTCTTTCTCAAAATCAGGAATAGCCAATACCGGTGTCGTGATTAGTTGGTCTTTCAGTTTGCGATAGGCCTCGTCATGTTCAGATTTCCACACAAACTTCGCATTTTTCTTTGTCAGATCAGTCAGGGGTGCTGAAATGCCAGCGAAACCTTCAATGTGACGACGAAAATATCCGGCCGCCCCCAAAAACCTACGCACGTCCTTTGCTGTCCTTGGAGTAGGCATGTCAGCAATGGCGCGGCAAGAATCTGGGTCAGGTCGGATACCGTCTGGGCACACCTGGAACCCCAGAAATTTGAATTTCTGAGCCGCCAAGGTGCACTTCTGAACATTCAGCCTGAAACCTGCCTGATCTAACAATTTCAAAGTCTCAGTCAAGTCCTGTAGGTGTTCCTCAAACGTCCTGGAATATATCACAACATCATCCAGGTACGCTAAAGAATGCCTACCCAGTACCGGACTAAGGATAAAGTTGATGGCCCTCTGAAACGACGAAGGCGCTGTCTTCAAACCAAACGGCATCCTACGGAATTGATAAGTGTGCCTACCATCCGAGAATGCTGTTTTTTCCCTATCCTGTTCTGCCACCGGAATCGCCCAATACGCCGATTTTGCGTCAAGAGTTGAGAAATACTTAGCAGCACCAAATTGATCTATTATCTCCTGTATTCGGGGCAACGGATACACATCACCCTTAGTTAGTTCGTTCACCTTCCGGTAGTCAACACAGAAACGATAACTACCGTCCGGTTTCCGAACTAGCACAACAGGAGAGAGCCATGGTGACGTACTAAGCTCTATTACGCCCTGTCTCAACATTTTCTGGCACTCCTCCCTGATAATGTTCTTTGCCTGTTCCGGCAACCTCCACTGTCTTGTGTACACAGGCAAATGGTCACCAGTTGGAATGGTGTGCTCGATCTTATCAAGGAGACCAATCTGGTCATCCTCTGTCGCAAACAATTTCGGGAATTTTCGTAAAACTCCTCTCAGTGCCTTCCTATCTGCCTGTGCAACATGTTGCAAATCAAGTGCTGAAATTAATTTTTCCACTTCCTCAACATTCTGTGCAACATTTCTCGTCTCGTATTGTACTTTGGATGGTGTTTTAGTTTTCAACATATTCAGTGCACTACATTGTGCAGTGACGGCTGGCGTCTCAGCTGACTCATGGTGAAAGATTTCTGTGTCCTCCACCATGGTTCCCTGAGATACCCTATCACCTGCCCTGAAGCGAAAAGTCTTATGTGAAAGATTGACAACTGGAATGAGTGCCCCTTTATCGAGCACTACAACTAAGTGATGAGGAATTAATAAACTATCACATCTCCCAGCCACCTGAAGGGTGGTACCTGGTTGTATGTGACGTCCCACGGCTACTTTAATAAATTTAACAGAATGTGGTGGGCAACTCTGTTTGGTCAATGCATGCAAGGCGCATGACCTCTTAACTGTGTCTGGAAGAGACTTAAAAATCAATTTTGGAAAGTGCGCATTATATTTCAGCTTCCGTTTAATTGAAGCTACAACTGGGGGATGGTCGATCATCTCCACTGGGTAGGAAGTCTGTCCCAACTGCAACCTGCAGTTCCTAGCCCCTTTTTGAGCAGACAAGGAATAATCAAATCGCGACAGAAAATCAGTTCCCATTAAGATGTGACCAGGAAAATCAAGGTTCTCTACGATCGTACATGTGTGAGGCTGCAATTCCCCATCAATCTCAAAATTAACTGTACCTTGACCTACGATCTCAATCTTTTCCCCATTGACTGCTGTTAATGTCTTTGCGCAACGTTGAAGACGTGTATACTTAAAATTGCTGAAGGCTGACTTTTTAATTACCGTTGCCTGGCTTCCTGTATCAACAAAAGCTGTCAATCTCACACCTTCCACTTTCACCTCAAAAGTAGGCCTACCATCACTAGGAGACTGCTTTCATGCTCTCGTAATAGTGACTTTACAGTCCCTCTGTATGTGCCCACGCATCCCGCAGGAGTAACACCTACGCGGATCCCTGTTGTTACCCCGCGCAGGGTGGCTCGAACTTGCCGCTGAGGGCTGCCTCCCGCTTGATGAACCCGCGCCACAGTGACTCGGCTTGGCTCCCTCGCCGTTACTTACCGCCTCTACGTATGGCGACAACTGAGTGCCCGATGTCTCTGCGCGCGTCTGCCTGTCTAGGGCTGTGGCGGCCTGTTGGACTAGGTCTTCATAACTCACACCCGCTCTCCCCGCAAGGAACAATGGCCCCATATCGGAAGGTAACGTTTTGCAGAACAACTCTTTAGCGAATTGCTCTGCCTGACTCGAATCGAACCCCAGTTCCTTAGTGAGGTCGTCAACCCTTCTCTTTAATATTGACCCGAAATCCTTGACAGTGCTTCGGTCATCCCTCTTAAGTGACTCGAGATAAAAGTAAGCCTCATCCTCCGAAACCCTGTCTTTGAATCTGCCCCTAATCGCTTGGACAAACTGAGGCCAAGATGTCAGGTGCTGAAACTCTGTAAATCCCGCCAGTGGACCGGCTACGTGCACGCAAGCCCCCATAGCGAGAGCAATTTTCGATCTATCCCCCGGGACAGCTTCCAGCATCGAACCAATTTCACAAAGCCAGTCTTCCACCTGGCGGTTGCGTTCCACCTTAATGAGCGACAACTCCCTACCTCTGAGTGTCGGCAGAGTCAACTTGGGAATCAGACTCACAAGTCCCTCTGCATGTGACGCGGAGCTACTGGCAGTGGGTGGGTCCCGGGGTTGGGGACTGGGTTGAGGTTGGGGTTTGGCCTGAGGTATGGTGTGGGTGGCCTCGGGTTGGGGTGTGGATTGAGGTTGGGGTTGAGGCTGAGGTATGGTGTGGGTGGCCTCGGGTTGGGGTGTGGATTGAGGTTGGGGTTGAGGCTGAGGTATGGTGTGGGTGGCCTCGGGTTGGGGTGTGGATTGAGGTTGGGGTTGAGGCTGAGGTATGGTGTGGGTGGCCTCGGGTTGGGGTGTGGATTGAGGTTGGGGTGGGTATGGGGTGGCCTGGGGTTGGAATGGGTATGGGGTGGCCTGGGGTTGGAATGGGTATGGGTATGGGTATGGGGTGGCCTGGGGTTGGAATGGGTATGGGGTGGCCTGGGGTTGGAATGGGTATGGGTATGGGGTGGCCTGGGGTTGGAATGGGTATGGAGTGGCCTGGGGTTGGGGGAAGGGTTGGTATGGGAATTGAGGATGGGGTAGGTATGGGAATTGAGGATGGGGTAGGTTTTGTTGTAGTGACGGATGAGGTGTACCTAGGTGTTGTGGGTGCTGTGGTATTGGTGTTATGTTGGGTAGTTCCTGCTGTTGGTGTGGTTGTTCATGTTCCCGTTGAACGGGTTGCTGTTCTCTACCGAGCGAAGTGGGACGTCCTGCCATACTAACTGAGGCCCCCTGTCTACCCTGCTGGCATGGCGTCGATGTTATTTGTGGGGGAACCCAAGACGGCTCTCCCCACTCATGGGACGACTCCTCGCAAGACTCCCCACTCATGTCAATAATAGTATCGCTACCTGAGCGATCCCCAGTGGTGTCGGAAGAGGTTCTATCCTCTACACTCCCATTCCCACTGGTCCCTACTGACTGGTCATTATCAGGGTTAAACATTTTCTGTGATTCCTGGTGTGCCACGTCTCTTCTAAACTACCCTTTAGTACACCCTCGACCCGGACTCACTACAACCGTGATCTTACACCAATAAAAAAAAATCACAACTCTTTTTCTAAGAGAAAACTACTAAATTCCAAAAATAGGAAATACAACGATTTATCGAGAGAATCGCTGAAGTGAATCCAATGAATGAGTGTCTGCCCCGCACTCGTGTCTGACCGTGAAATATCCCGCAGTTCTATTGCTGGAACCTAAGTCCTTTACGTTAAAAAAAATTAAGGAATCTAATTTATATAAAACAATTTAAATGATAACGCAACTAACGCGCAGCACTCGTGATGGATTAATAAAGAATATTTACTGTACTTGAATACTAAACGCGCTTGAAGTGAGCAGCGTGGCCACTGATGACTGATGGAGCGGGACCAGCTGCGCTGAAAAAAACTAAGTCCCGCGCTTTTTCGCTTAAACGCTGAAAAATCAAAATTTTTGTTCTGAAGGAAAATAACTAGTTTTACGTTAATAAACCGCTCTAGCGATTAATATAGACACCCAGGACCTATAAATGCTTACTAGAAATTGAATTTTTATCAAAAACTGCGTTTTTACTCAATTGCTGGACTCTGCCAATTTTTCTGACTTTTCTGAGGGAAAAAAAATTTCTATCACCCCAAATATCACAAAAACTCCTTTAATTCACAAAAATTTGGGTTTCTCGTTCCCAGATATAAATACGTTATTATTCACTACCGACGTTGTATGCAGAACAATACTGACACTTCGGGCGGTTTCAACACTCATTAATTCGATTTTTCGTCAAAATCCGAGATTTTCACCTCAAATGGACTCTGACAAAATTACAACACGATTTTCTCGAAAAAATACTAAATTCGGCAAAAATGTAATTATCACTGTTTAATGCTTACGAACAGAATTACGTCCCTTGCGCGCACTAGAGAGTAATACTGACCCCAGAATATACACGAAACATGAAAATTCGAATTTTTCGCCAAAAAGTCAGATTCTAGCCCAAGCTGGACTTAGAAAGTTTTCCACCTACGTTTCTACTGAAAACAGAATTCTAAGTCTACAAACACAATTCTACCGTCTTACTGGTAAAAACTAGAAACTATCACTCGCATCGACTGGAGAATCCTAATGACACCCAGATCATACACGTGACCCACGAATACAAATTAATTACAGTTAACGAGTTTCCGACATCGACTTAGCCAAAAACTTATCCCAAAATACTTAGAAATATACCACGGACTCTATTAAGCATTTACACGCAACTTACTATCCCTTAAACTCCTTCACTTATCTATCGTGACCGACATATAGCCCTAAGTCCAGAGGATTAACAACGCCTCTGACTTAGACTAACAGAACAGGGAATAACAAAACTTAACGTACGCACTTAGCCTAATATGCAAGAAAATGCTAAACACTTTGAAAAAATTTTAACCGGGGATTGAATTTAGGGGAAAAAAATTAATCTCTAGAACAACGAAAATAATTGGAAAATTACTTTATAAATTGAAGTATACTTAATTAAAAAAATGCACTCGACTTAAACTTATAATTGTTCCTACCGGCTCGCCGTACCACACCTAGCCTAGAGGCCACACCATCTAGGTTCCAACAGAGCAACACGCAGCTTTCAGCAACAATTATGACTAGGGACGACTCAACCTCCACTAAGTGTGCGATCACTTAGTTGTTGAGTCGCTGCTAGGTAGTTTACTAGTCCGTCCCTCGGAGGCCGCAACGCCCTTCACGGATTACGTTTTTCCTTAGCGTTTTGGGTCGTCTAATAACGCCCTCGGACTATCTACTGGCGTCCCACAGATATATCCGCCCCCGACAGCCCTCAAGGAACTGCTGTTGAGAGTATGGTGGCTCCCAACACCTCTGAATTAATTGCAATGGGTCGAGTATGGTACCCAGTCCAATCAACTCGGAGCGGTCTCGTTTTCAATAAATCTAATTTTAACAACCTAATCTTACTAACTAAACCTTAATCATATCAGCCCGCATGACCCAAGATTCGCCAATCCCCACTCAAACGCACTTGTGGGGCGCACTGCTAATCCTGACCCGCGGCTGTCTCCTTAGCATCCGCGCACGTGTTCGAACGGCTAGACGCGTGAGCCTTTCAACAATTTCAAACAAAATTGTTGAAACCACCGCTGTGCACCATTGTAACACGGGTTTGGGTTCCTCTCTCTTTTCTTCCTTCTTTCTACTCCCTCTACCCGTATTCTTACTTATTATTCTCTACCAAGGGACTCCAAAACTTTTACCAAAGCCAACTCCACGCCACGTGGTCCTAAGACGATTGACCGACTTAGGATTCTACACCCAGTATGACGTGACCTAAGCTCTGAACAAAACCCTAGAGTCACCTCTGCTGCCACCACCAGACCAGTAATACAAGAGCAATGATCGAGGTCTGGATCGATCACGCTAATTAATCAACCTAGGGGCTTGATCCCCACTATAAACGATGACCTTGAGTGTGGAATAAATTACACGGTACTGATAATTCCGATTCGATGTTAGAATCGGCGCCCAATGCAACTCTGCCTCGTGTGGACCACGTGACCAGGACAAGTTTACACATAACCAAATGGAAACAATAAAATGCAAATTAATAACAAATTTAATTTATTAAAAGAAAACTAAAACAAAATCTAAATGTGTTCACTCCCTATCACTTTAACACTCCCTACTTGACCTGAATGGCAAATGAGAAGACTATTTCTATACATAACCATAGCAACTATACCTTGGGCGACCAGCTAGATGTCTTGGGGAGAGGTAAGATGTTTGACCTCTCCCAGCTGCTCCCGTATTCACACTGACTTGTCCTCGTCTGGCCTAGCCCAGACTAGAACCTTGTATTGTTCCGCATCGCTTACCCAGTTACTTTAGCACGGTTAAGTTATAACAATTATCCTCTGTTTATACTGAATTGATCCAGACTGGTTGAATTATTTTACTGAATTAAATTACAAACATCTAACGGCAGAGCTGTTCCCGATCACAAAAATGGTTATTAAAACTTTGAGAAATATTAGACATGTCAACCCTGCTGACCTATGACCGCCGGTCACTCCGCCTCAAAAGTTAGATCTGATTCGTGACGTCACTGATGGTGACTTAAACTCAATAATTAGAATACTCTTGATATTGTACCCAGTACTATTATACAATACAATTTTAATGCAAAATGAATAAAGGCTAATTTTCTCTAAATTCCTGAATACTATAGGATGATTCATTATACGCAGATATGAACAAAGCGTCGGTTATTTCCACCGCGAATTCCCCTGGGGGTCAGGTCACCATGCGGCTCAGCTTCCCATTCTCTTTTGTCGATAAACCACTCTGGATAATTCTTACAACAGCCTAGTTTGTTACACCTACTCCCGTCTTCCACACTGGTGTTGTGTACCTACACATACCACTACACTGTTGTTGTGTACCTACACGTGTCCTCCACACAGGTGTTGTGTACATACTCCTGTCCCCAACACTGGTGTTGTGTACCTACACCTGTTCCCAACACTGGTGTTGTGTACCTACGCGTGTCCCCCACACTGGTGTTGTGTACCTACACCTGTCCCCCACACTGGTGTTGTGTACCTACACCTGTTCCCATCACTGGTGTTATATACCTACACCTGTCCCCCACACTGGTGTTGTGTACCTACACCCGTTCCCATCACTGGTGATATATACCTACAACTGTCCCCCACACTGATGTTGTGCACCTACACCTGCTCACTACACTGGTGATGTGTACCTACACCTGTCCACTATACTGGTGTTGTGTACCTACACTCGTCCCACTACACTGGATTTGTGTACCTACACCTGTCCCCCACACTGGTGTTGTGTACCTACACCTGTCCCTCACACTGGTGTTGTGTACCTACACCTGCTAACTACATAGGTGATGTGTACCTACACCTGTCCACTACACTGGATTTGTGTACCTACACCTGTCCCCCACACTGGTGTTGTGTACCTACACCTGTCCCCCACACTGGTGTTGTGTACCTCCACCTGTCCCTCAAACTGGTGTTGTTTACCTACACCTGTCCACCACATAGGTGTTGTGTACCAACACCTGTCCACTACACTGGTGTTGCGTACCTACACCTGTCCCCCACACTGGTTTTGTGTACATACACGTGTCCCCTACACTGGTGATGTGTACCTACACCTGTCCCCCACATAGGTGATGTGTACCTACACCTGTCCACCACACAGGTGTTGTGTACCTACACCTGTCCACTACACTGGTGTTGTGTACCTATACCTGGCCCCACACTGTTGTTGTGTACCTACACGTGTTCACTACACTGGTGTTGTGTACCTACACCTGTTTTCCACACTGGTGTTGAGTACCTACACCTGTCCCCCACAATAGTGTTGTGTTTCTACACCTGTCCCCCACACAAATGTTGTGTACCTACACCTGTCCACTACACTGGTGTTGTGTACCTACACCTGTCTCCCACTCTGGTGTTGTGTACCTACACCTGTCCACTACACTGGTGTTGTGTACCTACACCTGTCCCCCACACTGCTGTTGTGTTCCTACACCTGTCCCCCACACTGGTGCTGTGTACCTACACCTGTCCCCAACACTGGTGTTGTGTACCTACACCTGTCCCCTACAATTGTGTTCCTACACCTGTCCCCCACACTGGTGTGGTGTACCTACACGTGTCCCCCACACTGGTGTTGTGTTCCTACACCTGTCCCCCACAGAGGTGTTGAGTACCTACACCTGTCCCCCACACTGGTGTTGTGTACCTACACGTGTCCCCCGCACTGGTGTTGTGTACCTACACGTGTGCAATACATTGGTTTTCTGTACCTACACGTGTCCCCCACACTGGTGTTGTGAACCTACACCTGTCCCCCAGACTGGTGTTGTGTACCTACACCTCTCCCCCACACTGGTTTAGTGTACCTACACGTGTCCCCCACACCTGTGTTGTGTACCTACACCTGCCCCTTACACTGGTGTTGTATACCTACACCTGTCCACTACACCGGTGTTGTGTACCTACACGTGTCCCCAACACTGGTGTTGTGTACCTACACTTGTCCGCTACACTGTTGTTGTGTACCTACACCTGTCCCCCACACTGCTTTTGTGTTCCTACACCTGTCCCCCACACTAGTGTTGTATACCTGCACCTGTCCCCCACACTGGTGTTGTGTACCTACACCTGTCCCCCACACTGGTGTTGTGTTCCTACACCTGTCCCCCACACTGGTGTTGTGTACCTACACGTGTCCCCCACACTGGTGTTGTGTACCTACACCTGTCCCCCACACTGGTGTTGTGTACCTACACGTGTCCCCCGCTCTGGTGTTGTTTACCTACAACTGTGCACTACATTGGTTTTCTGTACCTACACCTGTCCCCCACTCTGGTGTTGTGTACCTACACCTGTCCTCCTCACTGGTGCTGTGTACCTACACCTGTCCCCCACACTGGTGTTGTGTACCTACACCTGTCCCCTACAATGGTGTTCCTACACCTGTCCCCCTCACTGGTGTTGTGTACCTACACGTGTTCCCCACACTGGTGTTGTGTTCCTACACCTGTCCCCCACAAAGGTGTTGTGTTCCTACACCTGCCCCCCACACTGGTGTTGTATACATACACCTGTCCCCCACACTGGTGTTGTGTACCTACACCTGTCCCCCACACTGGTGTTGTGTTCCTACACCTGTCCCCCACACTGGTGTTGTGTACCTACACGTGTCCCCCACACTGGTGTTGTGTACCTACACCTGTCCCCCACACTGGTGTTGTGTACCTACACCTGTCCCCCTCACAGGTGTTGTGTACCTACACCTGTCAACTACACTGTTGTTGTGTACCTACACGTGTCCCCTACACTAGTGTTGTGTACCTACACCTGTCCCCCACACTGGTGTTGTGTACCTACACCTGTCCCCCACACAGGTGTTGTGTACCTACACCTGTCCCCCACACTGGTGTTGAGGACCTACACCTGTCCTCTACACTTGTGTTGTGTACCTACAGCTGTCCCCCACTCTGGTGTTGTGTACCTACACCTGTCCACTACGCTGGTGTTGTGTACCTACACCTGTCCCCCACACTGCTGTTGTGTTCCTACACCTGTCCCCCACACTGGTGCTGTGTACCTACACCTGTCCCCCACACTGGTGCTTGTGTACCTACACCTGTCCCCCTACACTGGTGTTGTGTTACCTACACCTGTACCCCTACAATGGTGTTGTGTTACCTACACGTGTCCCCCACACTGGTGTTGTGTTCCTACATCTGTCCCCCACAACTGGTGTTGTGTACCTACACCTGTCCCCCACACTGGTGTTGTGTACTATCACGTGTCCCCCGCACTGGTGTTGTGTACCTACACGTGTGCACTACATTGGTTTTCTGTACCTACACGTGTCCCCCACACTGGTGTTGTGTACCTACACCTGTCCCCCAGACTGGTGTTGTGTACCTACACCTCTCCCCCACACTGGTGTTGTGTACCTACACGTGTCCCCCCCACACTGGTGTTGTGTACCTACACCTCTCCCCCACACTGGTGTTGTGTACTATCACGTGTCCCCCGCACTGGTGTTGTGTACCTACACGTGTGCACTACATTGGTTTTCTGTACCTACACGTGTCCCCCCACACTGGTGTTGTGTACCTACACCTCTCCCCCACATTGGTGTAGTGTACCTGCACGTGTCCCCCACACAGGTTTAGTGTACCTACACCTGTCCCCAAGACTGGTGTTGTGTACCTACACCTGTCCCCCCACACTGGTTTAGTGTACCTACACGTGTCCCCCACACTGGTGTTGTGTACCTACACCTGTCCCCTACACTGGTGTTGTATACCTACACCTGTCCACTACACTGGTGTTGTGTACCTTCACGTGTCCCCAACACTGGTGTTGTGCATCTACAGTTGTCCGCTACACTGTTGTTGTGTTCCTACACCTGTCACCCACACTGGTGTTGTGTACCTACTCCCGTCTTCCACACTGGTGTTGTGTACCTACACCTGTCCACTACACTGTTGTTGTGTACCTACACGTGTCCTCCACACAGGTGTTGTGTACATACACCTGTCCCCAACACTGGTGTTGTGTACCTACACCTGTTCCCAACACTGGTGTTGTGTACCTACGCGTGTCCCCCACACTGGTGTTGTGTACCTACACCTGTCCCCCACACTGGTGTTGTGTACCTACACCTGTTCCTATCACTGGTGTTATATACCTACACCTGGCCCCCACACTGGTGTTGTGTACCTACACCCGTTCCCATCACTGGTGATATATACCTACACCTGTCCCCCACACTAGTGTTTTGTACCTACACCTGTCTTCCACATTGGTGTTGTGTACCTACACCGGTCCACTACACTGTTGTTGTGTACCTACACGCGTTCCCCACACTGGTGTTGTGTACCTACAACTGTCCCCCACACTGATGTTGTGCACCTACACCTGCTCACTACACTGGTGATGTGTACCTACACCTGTCCACTATACTGGTGTTGTGTACCTACACTCGTCCCACTACACTGGTGTTGTGTGCCTACACCTGTCCCTCATACTGGTGTTGTGTACCTACACCTGTCCCTCACACTGGTATTGTGTACCTACACGTGCTAACTACATAGGTGATGTGTACCTACATCTGTCCACTACACTGGATTTGTGTACCTACACCTGTCCCCCACACTGGTGTTGTGTACCTACACCTGTCCCTCACAATGGTGTTGTGTACCTACACCTGCTAACTACATAGGTGATGTGTACCTACACCTGTCTACTACACTGGATTTGTGTACCTACACCTGTCCCCCACACTAATGTTGTGTACCTACACCTGTCTTTCACACTGTTGTTGTGTACCTACACCTGTCCCCCACACTGGTGTTGTGTACCTCCACCTGTCCCTCAAACTGGTGTTGTGTACCTACACCTGTCCACCACATAGGTGTTGTATACCTACACCTGTCCACTACACTGGTGTTGCGTACCTACACCTGTCCCCCACACTGGTGTTGTGTACATACACGTGTCCCCTACACTGGTGATGTGTACCTACACCTGTCCCCCACATAGGTGATGTGTACCTACACCTGTCCACCACACAGGTGTTGTGTACCTACACCTGTCCACTACACTGGTGTTGTGTACCTATACCTGGCCCCACACTGTTGTTGTGTACCTACACGTGTTCACTACACTGGTGTTGTGTACCTACACCTGTTTTCCACACTGGTGTTGTGTACCTACACCTGTCCCCCACACTAGTGTTGTGTACTTGCACTAGTCCTCCTACACTGTTGTTTTGTACCTAAACCTGTCCCCCACACAGGTGTTGTGTACCCACACCTGTCCCCCACACTGGTGTTGTGTACCTACACGTGTCCCCCCACACTGGTGTTGTGTATATACACCTGTTTTTCATACTGTTGTTGTGTACCTACACTTGTCCCCCACACTGGTGCTGTGTACCTACACCTCTCCCCCACATTGGTGTAGTGTACCAACACGTGTCCCCCACACTGGTTTAGTGTACCTACACCTGTCCCCAAGACTGGTGTTGTGTACCTACACCTGTCCCCACACACTGGTTTAGTGTACCTACACGTGTCCCCCACACTGGTGTTGTGTACCTACACCTGTCCCCTACACTGGTGTTGTATACCTACACCTGTCTACAACACTGGTGTTGTGTACCTACACGTGTCCCCAACACTGGTGTTGTGTACCTACACTTGTCCGCTACACTGTTGTTTTGTACCTACACCTGTCACCCACACTGCTGTTGTGTTCCTACACCTGTGTCCAACACTGGTGTTGTGTACCTACTCCCGTCTTCCACACTGGTGTTGTGTACTTACACCTGTCCACTACACTGTTGTTGTGTACCTAAACGTGTCCTCCACACAGGTGTTGTGTACCTACACCTGTGTCCAACACTGGTGTTGTGTACCTACACCTGTCCACTACACTGGTGTTGTGTACCTACAACTGTCCCCCACACTGGTGTTGTGTTCCTAAACCTGTCCCCCACACTGGTGTTGTGTACCTACACGTGTCCCCCACAATAGTGTTGTGTTTCTACACCTGTCCCCCACACTGGTGTTGTGTACCTACACGTGTCCCCCACAATAGTGTTGTGTTTCTACACCTGTCCCCACACTGGTGTTGGGTACCTAAACGTGTCCCTCACACTGGTGTTGTGTACCTACACCTGTCCCCCACACTGGTGTTGTGTACCTACACGTGTCCCCCACAATAGTGTTGTGTTTCTACACCTGTCCCCCACACTAGGGTTGTGTACCTACAAGTGTCCCTATCATTGGTGTTGTGTACCTACACCTGTCCCCCACACTGGTGTTGTGTACCTACACCTGTCCCCCACACTGGTGTTGGGTACCTAAACGTGTCCCTCACACTGGTGTTGTGTACCTACACCTGTCCCCCACACTGGTGTTGTGTACCTACACGTGTCCCCCACAATAGTGTTGTGTTTCTACACCTGTCCCCCACACTAGGGTTGTGTACCTACACGTGTCCCTATCATTGGTGTTGTGTACCTACACCTGTCCCCCACACTGGTGTTGTGTACCTACACCTGTCCCCCACACTGGTGTTGGGTACCTAAACGTGTCCCTCACACTGGTGTTGTGTACCTACACCTGTCCCCCACACTGGTGTTGTGTACCTTCACTTGTCCCCCACACTGATGTTTTGTACCCACACCTGTTTTCCACACTGGTGTTGGGTACCTATTCGTGTCCCCCACACTGGTTTTGTGTACCTACACTTGTCCACTACGCTGGTGTTGTGTACCTACACCTGTCCCCCACACTGGTGTTGTGTACCTATACCTGTCCCCCACATTGGTGTAGTGTACCTACACGTGTCCCCCCACACTGGTGTTGTGTACTTACACCTGTCCCCCACACTGGTGTTGTGTACCTACACCTGTACCCCCACACTGGTGTTGTGTACCTACACCTGTCCCCCCACACTGGTGTTGTGTACCTACACGTGTCCCTACACTGGTGTTGTGTACCTACACTTGTCCACTACGCTGGTGTTGTGTACCTACACCTGTCCCCCACACTGGTGTTGTGTACCTATACCTGTCCCCCACATTGGTGTAGTGTACCTACACGTGTCCCCCCACACTGGTGTTGTGTACCTACACCTGTCCCCCACACTGATATTGTGTACCTACACCTGTCCCCCACACTGGTGTTGTGTACCTACACCCGTCCACTACACTGGTGTTGTGCACATACACCTGTCCCCCACACTGCTGTTGTGTACCTACACCTGTCCCCCACACTATTGTTGTGTACCTACACCTGTCCCCCACACTGGTGTTGTGTTCCTACACCTGTCCCCCACACTAATGTTGTGTACCTACACGTATCCCCCAAACTGGTGTTGTGTACCTACACCTGTCCCCCACACTGGTGTTGTGTACCTACACCTGTCCCCCACACTGGTGTTGTGTTCCTACACCTGTCCCCCACACTGGTGTTGTGTACCTACACGTATCCCCCACACTGGACTATCCATCCCCACCTAACCTAATCAGAGGACTAAGAATATACGTTTTAGTCATCCACAACTGTAATCATTATTCAGTGATAAGTTCAAAAGTATAACAGAAGCCCAAATGTCGTACTGCAATTTAAGCAGAATCGTACATCTGGCAGCATAGCAGGTGAGCTGAACATAAGAATAAAGGTAACTGTAGAGGTCCTATTGGCCCATACGAGGCAGCTCCTATATATTTCCACCCTATCTCATTCATGTCCACCCTATGCTTAAAACAACCAAGGGATCCCACTTAAAGTATTAGTTTACAATAATAGTTTTAATAAATAGCTCTTATTCTAGTTTTATACACAACAGCAATTATGAAACCCTATAGCTAGATATTCTACTATAATCCACAAGTAGTTACCACACATCTGGCAGTACAGCGGATTAGTGGCTGTGTTCATAGGCTAGTCAACTGTCCTCACATCCATCAAATAGATATCCAAATGTCGCACCTCAATTCATCCATCTAGCAACTCAGCTGGATGTTAGCCACTATATTCATAGGCTAATCATTTCTACACCTCAAAAAATCCTAGTCTTGCTACGCAAATCAGCTAACTTGTTTCTAAGCCAACACTCGCAAATACAATCATGCATACCTACACATACTTCAAAACCTATGCATTCATAGAGAATAGCCTAGTTTTTTGCCACCATTTCCCCATTAATCAGATGTAATTTATGCCATACACACAGAAAATACAGCATTTACACACCAAATATGCCATTTATGCACAAAATATATTATTTACACTCAAAATATACCATCACATAAAAAAATATGAGATTTTCATACAAAATATGTCAGTTGCAAACAAAAATATACCATTTACACAATATTGCATGTACACTCAGAGTATGACATTTACACAAAGTACGGTATTTTGCACAAATATATCAAAATGCTTATGCATTTAGACAATCAAACATGCGCTTTAACTAAAATTACACAATTTCACAAACGTAATTTTCACAAAATACCCACACATTATCTCATAAACCAAAATACACTTACACCATGAAGATCTATTTTATCAAATTACAGAGCTTACACAAAATACACAATTTTCACACACAAATACAGTTGCACCAGTTCCACTTCAACAAATTAAAAACACAACTTGCATAAATGCAGTATTATTACAAAAATTATTACACAGTTTGTGTAATTATTTTACATCTTTGCACAATAAATACAAGAAAACTTGCTATATAATTACTCAGCTTGCACAATGACAATCAATACGCAAAGGTATAAATAAACAATTCGTCCATATGCAATTACACAACATGCGCAATTAATACACAACTTATACAATATTACACATCTTTCATAATTATTACACACAACTTGCACAAATGCATATCTAGCACAAATACATACAATACATAACTACCCCAAATATGAAAATACACAACTAGCATAAATACACGATTTACACAAATACAATTGCGACATTTACACAACTAGCTCAAAAATATAATCAATACACAACTTACCAAAATATGAACAATACATAACTAGCACATATTCATTAAATACACAACTATGCAATTTCCGCAAATACACATACAAAAACATATACAATTAATACATACAACTTGCACAAAACAATACACAATTTATAGAAATATAATCAATACATAATTTCAATAATCATACAACATATGCAAAATACATAATCTGCACAATTAATACACAAGTATATTAATTGTGCTATATATGTACAAACACAACCAACTGGGTCAAACAATACACAATTTGCATGATATTTTTCTGGGTATATTTAGGACATTAATTATAATATGCTGAGTTTAACCAACTCCCCAAAAGTCAGAATTTCACATATAAAAATGTTTCTTATAACTTCCAATGAGCTCAATATATAACACATTCTTTTTCCATTAAGATATCAACATTATTAGTGCTAAACTATTCATCTAACATATGTCCACTGTTTTTATGTCTTATTAATACCTTCCTTGTTACATTCTCTCCAATCAGACCACCATATTTATGTATTTATTCAAACCATCTAACAGACTTATTTGTTCTAGCCTTAGTTATGTTAGGGCAGGTGGAGTCAGTATTTTCTATGATAATTTTAGACAAATTTGCTATATCTTATCAAAATGCATCCTGCTAAAACTTAAATTCATCTAAATCTATCAAAAATATACTTATACTACGCAAATTTGACTAAATTCTACCTAGCTAAACTTACTAAATATGAGCATCCCATATCCTCACATACAAGCCTATGTCGCCTCTGTCCATACATTATATGAGTCTGCCATATAGCACGAACCCCAAATAGGAAAATTTACACTATTTCATAAACATACTAGTTCATTACCCTAAGATATTATATATGTCCTTCCCTACACGACCTCACCAAACCTGACCTAGCATATCCAACCCTGGATTTGGTTAAAGTTGGCGAAATTTATGCTATGCCACCTAAATTTCACCAAATTTAAGGCAATTTCCACCAAATATACCCAAATGTTGTGTATCATAGCATCGCCAAAGCCCATTTTCTCCTATTCCATACTACCCTACACAACCTCACCTAACCTGACCTAGCATATCCAAACCTGGATGTGGTTAAAGTCGGCGAAATTCACGCTATGCCACCTAAATTTGACCAAATATACCCAATGTTTCATATCACAGCACTGCCAAAGCCCATTTTTACCTACATTTTCTCCTATTCCATCCTACCCTATGCATCCTTACCTAACCTATCCTACCATATCAAAACAAAGATTTGGTTAAAGTCTGCGAAATTAAAGCTATCCCACCTAAATTCTATCTAATTTAAGGCAATTCCCACCAAATATATCCAAATGTTCTGTTTCACAGCACTGCCAAAGCCCATTTTTACCTACATTTTCTCCTATTCCATCCTACCCTACGCAACCTTACCTAACCTTTCCTAGCATATCCAAACCTAGATTTGGTTAAAGTCGGCGAAATTAAAGCTATCCCACCTAAATTCTATCTAATTTAAGGCAATTCCCACCAAATATATCCAAATGTTCTGTATCACAGCACTGCCAAAGCCCATTTTTACCTACATTTTCTCCTATTCCATCCTACCCTACGCAACCTTACCTAACCTATCCTAGCATATCCAAACCTAGATTTGGTTAAAGTAGGCAAAATTTAAGTTATCCCATATAAATTTGACCTAATTTAAGACAATTTCCACCAAATATACCCAAAAATGTTTTGGAACGTAGCACGGCCAAAGCTCATTTTAGCTGAGTTTTCACCTATTCCAACCTGCCCTAGACAACCCTACCCAGCCTCTCCTGGCATATCCAAAGTCAGATTTGATTATAGTTGGCGAAATTTATGCCTTTCCAACCTAAATTTTACCTAATTTAAGACAATTTCTACCCAATATACCCAAAATGTTTTGTTACATTGCTCAGCAAAAGACCATTTTAGCCGAGTTTTCACATATTCCAACCTACCCTACATAGCCTTACCTATCCCTGACCTAGCAGATTTGATTAAAGTTGGGGAAATTTAAGCTATCGCCATCAAATTGGAGACAATTTCCACCAAATATGCCTAAATGTTGTGTATCATAGCACAGCCAAAACCCATTTTACCCACATTTTCACCCATTCCATCTAAACCTGGACCTAGCCTCTGATACTACATATACTCAGAGAAGTGATGTTTTTGGATATGAACCTAAATGCCCGTGCCTAACCTGCAAGAGTCTTGGAGCTTTGTTGAATATTTCTTCGAAAACTGAAGTTTTGGATATGAACCTATCCGCACTGTGCCTAACCTGCTAGGATCTTTGTTGAACATTGTAACCATATTCATAGAAAAGTGATGCTTTGGATATGAACCTAACAGCCCCTCTCTTTTAAAACTAGGAACTGTGTTCAATATTGTAGATATAGTGTTGGGTGTGTGTTTTGTTTTTACACATCAACCCAACCGTCCTGGACCTAACCTCCCTTCATCTAACTTCAAATTTATCGTAAATATGGAAGGACGTGTTGTTTGTGCATCAACCCAACCGTCCTTGACCTAACCTCCATTTATCAAACTTCAAATTTATCATAAATATGGGAGGACCGTGTTATTTGTGCATCAACCCTGCCGTCCTTGACCTAACCTCCATTTATCAAACTTCAAATTTATCATAAATATGGGAGGACCGTGTTATTTGTGCATCAACCCACCCATCCTGGGCCTAACCTCCCTTTATCTAACTTCAAATTTATTGTATTTATGGGAAGAAGGTGTTGTTTATGCATCAACCCAACCGCCCTGGACCTAACCTCTGATACACGAATCTTGGTTCAACATTGCATCATACTCGTAGCATATTTTTTTCACATAATTCAACCATCCTCAACCTAACCTCTATTACCTGGGGGAGGGAGGTTAATGAAAAATATGATAATAATGGGAATTTTCTCTACATCAGTTCAACTTAACCATCCTTAACCTAACCTTAGTTAGAAAGGGATATAACTCACCAAAACTATTTAATTACCATTTACCTTATTTTCCTTATCCTAACCCATAACCAGAGGGTTTAGACCCCCCTTTACCTCGAAATTATAGTATAGGGTTAAATTAGGGAATGTTAGGTTTATGTGTGAAAATATATTCCTACCTTAAATATATAGTATAATTTCGAGGTAAAGGGGGGTCTAAACCCTACACCTGTCCCCCACACTGGTGTTGTGTTCCTAAACCTGTCCCCCACACTGGTGTTGTGTACCTACACGTGTCCCCCCACAATAGTGTTGTGTTTCTACACCTGTCCCCCACACAAATGTTGTGTACCTACACCTGTCCACTACACTGGTGTTGTGTACCTACACCTGTCTCCCACTCTGGTGTTGTGTACCTACACCTGTCCACTACACTGGTGTTGTGTACCTACACCTGTCCCCCACACTGCTGTTGTGTTCCTACACCTGTCCCCCACACTGGTGCTGTGTACCTACACCTGTCCCCAACACTGGTGTTGTGTACCTACACCTGTCCCCTAAAATTGTGTTCCTTCACCTGTCCCCCACACTGGTGTGGTGTACCTACACGTGTCCCCCACACTGGTGTTGTGTTTCTACACCTGTCCCCCACAGAGGTGTTGTGTACCTACACCTGTCCCCCCACACTGGTGTTGTGTACCTACACGTGTCCCCCGCACTGGTGTTGTGTACCTACACGTGTGCAATACATTGGTTTTCTGTACCTACACGTGTCCCCCACACTGGTGTTGTGTACCTACACCTGTCCCCCAGACTGGTGTTGTGTACCTACACCTCTCCCCCACACTGGTGTTGTGTACCTACACGTGTCCCCCACACTGGTGTTGTGTACCTACACCTGTTCCCCAGACTGGTGTTGTGTACCTACACCTCTCCCCCACATTGGTGTAGTGTACCTACACGTGTCCCCCATACTGGTTTAGTGTACCTACACCTGTCCCCAAGACTGGTGTTGTGTACCTACACCTGTCCCCCCACACTGGTTTAGTGTACCTACACGTGTCCCCACACCTGTGTTGTGTACCTACACCTGCCCCTTACACTGGTGTTGTATACCTACACCTGTCCACTACACTGGTGTTGTGTACCTACACGTGTCCCCAACACTGGTGTTGTGTACCTACACTTGTCCGCTACACTGTTGTTGTGTACCTACACCTGTCCCCCACACTGCTGTTGTGTTCCTACACCTGTCCCCCACACTGGTGTTGTGTACCTACACCTGTCCCCCACACTGGTGTTGTGTACCTACACCTGTCCCCCACACTGGTGTTGTGTTCCTACACCTGTCCCCCACACTGGTGTTGTGTACCTACACGTGTCCCCCACACTGGTGTTGTGTACCTACACCTGTCCCCCACACTGGTATTGTGTACCTACACCTGTCCCCCTCACAGGTGTTGTGTACCTACACCTGTCAACTACACTGTTGTTGTGTACCTAAACGTGTCCCCCACACTGGTGTTGTGTACCTACACCTGTCCCCCACACTGGTGTTGTGTACCTACACCTGTCCCTCACACAGGTGTTCTGTACCTACACCTGTCCCCCACACTGGTGTTCTGTACCTACACCTATCCCCCACATTGGTGTTGTGTACCTATACGTGTCCCCCACACTGTTGTTGTGTATCTACACGTGTCCACTACACTGGTGTTGTGTACCTACAGCTGTCTTCCACATTGGTGTTGTGTACCTACACCTGTCCCCCACACTAGTGTTGTGTACTTGCACCTGTCCCCCTACACTGGTGTTGTGTACCTACACCTGTCCCCCACACAGGTGTTGTGTACCCACACCTGTCCCCCACACTGGTGTTGTTAACCTCCACCTGTCCACTACACTGGTGTTATGCACCTACAACTGTTCCCCACACTGATGTTTTGTTCCTACACCTGTCTCCCACACTGGTGTTGTGTACCTACACCTGTCCCCCACACTAGTGTTGTGTACTTGCACCTGTCCCTCTACACTGGTGTTGTGTACCTACACCTGTCCCCCACACAGGTGTTGTGTACCCACACCTGTCCCCAACACTGGTGTTGTGTACCTACACCTGTCCACTACACTGGTGTTGTGTACCTACAACTGTCCCTCACACTGGTGTTGTGTTCCTAAACCTGTCCCCCCACACTGGTGTTGTGTACCTACACGTGTCCCCCACAATAGTGTTGTCTTTTTACACCTGTCCCCCACACAAATGTTGTGTACGTACACCTGTCCACTACACTGGTGTTGTGTACCTACACCTGTCCCCCACTCTGGTGTTGTGTATCTACACCTGTCCACTACACTGGTGTTGTGTACCTACACCTGTCCCCCACACTGCTGTTGTGTTCCTACACCTGTCCCCCACACTGGTGCTGTGTACCTACACCTGTCCCCCACACTGGTGTTGTGTACCTACACCTGTCCCCTACAATGGTGTTCCTACACCTGCCCCCCACACTGGTGTTGTGTACCTACACGTGTCCCCCCACACTGGTGTTGTGTTCCTACACCTGTCCCCCACAAAGGTGTTGTGTATCTACACCTGTCCCCCACACTGGTGTTGTGTACCTACACGTGTCCCCCGCTCTGGTGTTGTTTACCTACAAGTGTGCACTACATTGGTTTTCTGTACCTACACCTGTCCCCCACTCTGGTGTTGTGTACCTACACCTGTCCAGTACACTGGTGTTGTGTACCTACACCTGTCCCCCACACTGCTGTTGTGTTCCTACACCTGTCCTCCTCACTGGTGCTGTGTACCTACACCTGTCCCCACACTGGTGTTGTGTACCTACACCTGTCCCCTACAATGGTGTTCCTACACCTGTCCCCCACATTGGTGTTGTGTACCTACACGTGTCCCCCACACTGGTGTTGTGTTCCTACACCTGTCCCCCACAAAGGTGTTGTGTACCTACACCTGCCCCCCACACTGGTGTTGTATACATACACCTGTCTCCCACACTGGTGTTGTGTACCTACACCTGTCCCCCACACTGGTGTTGTGTTCCTACACCTGTCCCCCACACTGGTGTTGTGTACCTACACGTGTCCCCCACACTGGTGTTGTGTACCTACACGTGTCCCACACACTGGTGTTGTGTACCTACACCTGTCCCCCTCACAGGTGTTGTGTACATACACCTGTCAACTACACTGTTGTTGTGTACCTACACGTGTCCCCTACACTAGTGTTGTGTACCTACACCTGTCCACCACACAGGTGTTGAGGACCTACACCTGTCCTCTACACTTGTGTTGTGTACCTACACCTGTCCCCCACACTGCTGTTGTGTTCCTACACCTGTCCCCCACACTGGTGCTGTGTACCTACACCTGTCCCCCACACTGGTGTTGTGTACCTACACCTGTCCCCTACAATCGTGCTGTGTTCCTACACCTGTCCCCCACACTGGTGTTGTGTACCTACACGTGTCCCCCACACTAGTGTTGTGTTCCTACACCTGTCCCCCACAAAGGTGTTGTGTACCTACACCTGTCCCCCACACTGGTGTTGTGTACTATCACGTGTCCCCCGCACTGGTGTTGTGTACCTACACGTGTGCACTACATTGTTTTTCTGTACCTACACGTGTCCCCCAGACTGGTGTTGTGTACCTACACCTCTCCCCCACACTGGTGTTGTGTACCTACACGTGTCCCCCCACACTGGTGTTGTGTACCTACACCTCTCCCCCACATTGGTGTAGTGTACCTACACGTGTCCCCCACACAGGTTTAGTGTACCTACACCTGTCCCCAAGACTGGTGTTGTGTACCTACACCTGTCCCCCCACACTGGTTTAGTGTACCTACACGTGTCCCCCACACTGGTGTTGTGTACCTACACCTGTCCCCTACACTGGTGTTGTACACCTACACCTGTCCACTACACTGGTGTTGTGTACCTACACGTGTCCCCAACACTGGTGTTGTGCATCTACAGTTGTCCGCTACACTGTTGTTGTGTTCCTACACCTGTCACCCACACTGGTGTTGTGTACCTACTCCCGTCTTCCACACTGGTGTTGTGTACCTACACATACCACTACACTGTTGTTGTGCACCTACACGTGTCCTCCACACAGGTGTTGTGTACATACTCCTGTCCCCAACACTGGTGTTGTGTACCTACACCTGTTCCCAACACTGGTGTTGTGTACCTACGCGTGTCCCCCACACTGGTGTTGTGTACCTACACCTGTCCCCCACACTGGTGTTGTGTACCTACACCTGTTCCCATCACTGGTGTTATATACCAACACCTGTCCCCCACACTGGTGTTGTGTACCTACACCCGTTCCCATCACTGGTGATATATACCTACAACTGTCCCCCACACTGATGTTGTGCACCTACACCTGCTCACTACACTGGTGATGTGTACCTACACCTGTCCACTATACTGGTGTTGTGTACCTACACTCGTCCCACTACACTGGATTTGTGTACCTACACCTGTCCCCCACACTGGTGTTGTGTACCTACACCTGTCCCTCACACTGGTGTTGTGTACCTACACCTGCTAACTACATAGGTGATGTGTACCTACACCTGTCCACTACACTGGATTTGTGTACCTACACCTGTCCCCCACACTGGTGTTGTGTACCTACACCTGTCCCCCACACTGGTGTTGTGTACCTCCACCTGTCCCTCAAACTGGTGTTGTTTACCTACACCTGTCCACCACATAGGTGTTGTGTACCTACACCTGTCCACTACACTGGTGTTGCGTACCTACACCTGTCCCCCACACTGGTTTTGTGTACATACACGTGTCCCCTACACTGGTGATGTGTACCTACACCTGTCCCCCACATAGGTGATGTGTACCTACACCTGTCCACCACACAGGTGTTGTGTACCTACACCTGTCCACTACACTGGTGTTGTGTACCTATACCTGGCCCCACACTGTTGTTGTGTACCTACACGTGTTCACTACACTGGTGTTGTGTACCTACACCTGTTTTCCACACTGGTGTTGAGTACCTACACCTGTCCCCCACAATAGTGTTGTGTTTCTACACCTGTCCCCCACACAAATGTTGTGTACCTACACCTGTCCACTACACTGGTGTTGTGTACCTACACCTGTCTCCCACTCTGGTGTTGTGTACCTACACCTGTCCACTACACTGGTGTTGTGTACCTACACCTGTCCCCCACACTGCTGTTGTGTTCCTACACCTGTCCCCCACACTGGTGCTGTGTACCTACACCTGTCCCCAACACTGGTGTTGTGTACCTACACCTGTCCCCTACAATTGTGTTCCTACACCTGTCCCCCACACTGGTGTGGTGTACCTACACGTGTCCCCCACACTGGTGTTGTGTTCCTACACCTGTCCCCCACAGAGGTGTTGTGTACCTACACCTGTCCCCCACACTGGTGTTGTGTACCTACACGTGTCCCCCGCACTGGTGTTGTGTACCTACACGTGTGCAATACATTGGTTTTCTGTACCTACACGTGTCCCCCACACTGGTGTTGTGAACCTACACCTGTCCCCCAGACTGGTGTTGTGTACCTACACCTCTCCCCCACCCTGGTTTAGTGTACCTACACGTGTCCCCCACACCTGTTGTGTACCTACACCTGCCCCTTACACTGGTGTTGTATACCTACACCTGTCCACTACACCGGTGTTGTGTACCTACACGTGTCCCCAACACTGGTGTTGTGTACCTACACTTGTCCGCTACACTGTTGTTGTGTACCTACACCTGTCCCCCACACTGCTTTTGTGTTCCTACACCTGTCCCCCACACTAGTGTTGTATACCTGCACCTGTCCCCCACACTGGTGTTGTGTACCTACACCTGTCCCCCACACTGGTGTTGTGTTCCTACACCTGTCCCCCACACTGGTGTTGTGTACCTTCACATGTCCCCCACACTGGTGTTGTGTACCTACACCTGTCCCCCACACTGGTGTTGTATACCTACACGTGTCCCCCGCTCTGGTGTTGTTTACCTACAACTGTGCACTACATTGGTTTTCTGTACCTACACCTGTCCCCCACTCTGGTGTTGTGTACCTACACCTGTCCTCCTCACTGGTGCTGTGTACCTACACCTGTCCCCCACACTGGTGTTGTGTACCTACACCTGTCCCCTACACTGGTGTTGTATACATACACCTGTCCCCCACAAAGGTGTTGTGTACCTACACCTGCCCCCCACACTGGTGTTGTATACATACACCTGTCCCCCACACTGGTGTTGTGTACCTACACCTGTTCCCCACACTGGTGTTGTGTTCCTACACCTGTCCCCCACAAAGGTGTTGTGTACCTACACCTGCCCCCCACACTGGTGTTGTATACATACACCTGTCCCCCACACTGGTGTTGTGTACCTACACCTGTCCCCCACACTGGTGTTGTGTTCCTACACCTGTCCCCCACACTGGTGTTGTGTACCTACACGTGTCCTCCACACTGGTGTTGTGTACCTACACCTGTCCCCCACACTGGTGTTGTGTACCTACACCTGTCCCCCTCACAGGTGTTGTGTACCTACACCTGTCAACTACACTGTTGTTGTGTACCTACACGTGTCCCCTACACTAGTGTTGTGTACCTACACCTGTCCCCCACACTGGTGTTGTGTACCTACACCTGTCCCCCACACAGGTGTTGTGTACCTACACCTGTCCCCCACACTGGTGTTGAGGACCTACACCTGTCCTCTACACTTGTGTTGTGTACCTACAGCTGTCCCCCACTCTGGTGTTGTGTACCTACACCTGTCCACTACGCTGGTGTTGTGTACCTACACCTGTCCCCCACACTGCTGTTGTGTTCCTACACCTGTCCCCCACACTGGTGCTGTGTACCTACACCTGTCCCCCACACTGGTGTTGTGTACCTACACCTGTCCCCTACAATGGTGTTGTGTTCCTACACCTGTCCCCCACACTGGTGTTGTGTACCTACACGTGTCCCCCACACTGGTGTTGTGTTCCTGCATCTGTCCCCCACAAAGGTGTTGTGTACCTACACCTGTCCCCCACACTGGTGTTGTGTACTATCACGTGTCCCCCGCACTGGTGTTGCGTACCTACACGTGTGCACTACATTGGTTTTCTGTACCTACACGTGTCCCCCACACTGGTGTTGTGTACCTACACCTGTCCCCCAGACTGGTGTTGTGTACCTACACCTCTCCCCCACACTGGTGTTGTGTACCTACACGTGTCCCCCCACACTGGTGTTGTGTACCTACACCTCTCCCCCACATTGGTGTAGTGTACCTACACGTGTCCCCCACACAGGTTTAGTGTACCTACACCTGTCCCCAAGACTGGTGTTGTGTACCTACACCTGTCCCCCCACACTGGTTTAGTGTACCTACACGTGTCCCCCACACTGGTGTTGTGTACCTACACCTGTCCCCTACACTGGTGTTGTATACCTACACCTGTCCACTACACTGGTGTTGTGTACCTACACGTGTCCCCAACACTGGTGTTGTGCATCTACAGTTGTCCGCTACACTGTTGTTGTGTTCCTACACCTGTCACCCACACTGGTGTTGTGTACCTACTCCCGTCTTCCACACTGGTGTTGTGTACCTACACCTGTCCACTACACTGTTGTTGTGTACCTACACGTGTCCTCCACACAGGTGTTGTGTACATACACCTGTCCCCAACACTGGTGTTGTGTACCTACACCTGTTCCCAACACTGGTGTTGTGTACCTACGCGTGTCCCCCACACTGGTGTTGTGTACCTACACCTGTCCCCCACACTGGTGTTGTGTACCTACACCTGTTCCCATCACTGGTGTTATATACCTACACCTGTCCCCCACACTGGTGTTGTGTACCTACACCCGTTCCCATCACTGGTGATATATAATTACACCTGTCCCCCACACTAGTGTTTTGTACCTACACCTGTCTTCCACACTGGTGTTGTGTACCTACACCGGTCCACTACACTGTTGTTGTGTAACTACACGCGTTCCCCACACTGGTGTTGTGTACCTACAACTGTCCCCCACACTGATGTTGTGCACCTACACCTGCTCACTACACTGGTGATGTGTACCTACACCTTTCCACTATACTGGTGTTGTGTACCTACACTCGTCCCACTACACTGGTGTTGTGTACCTACACCTGTCCCTCATACTGGTATTGTGTACCTACACCTGTCCCTTACACTGGTGTTGTGTACCTACACGTGCTAACTACATAGGTGATGTGTACCTACACCTGTCCACTACACTGGATTTGTGTACCTACACCTGTTCCCCACACTGGTGTTGTGTACCTACACCTGTCCCTCACAATGGCGTTGTGTACCTACACCTGGTAACTACATAGGTGATGTGTACCTACACCTGTCCACTACACTGGATTTGTGTACCTACACCTGTCCCCCACACTGGTGTTGTGTACCTACACCTGTCCTTCACACTGTTGTTGTGTACCTACACCTGTCCCCCACACTGGTGTTGTGTACCTTCACCTGTCCCTCAAACTGGTGTTGTGTACCTACACCTGTCCACCACATAGGTGTTGTGTACCTACACCTGTCCACTACACTGGTGTTGCGTACCTACACCTGTCCCCCACACTGGTGTTGTGTACATACACGTGTCCCCTACACTGGTGATGTGTACCTACACCTGTCCCCCACATAGGTGATGTGTACCTACACCTGTCCACCACACAGGTGTTGTGTACCTACACCTGTCCACTACACTGGTGTTGTGTACCTATACCTGGCCCCTCACTGTTGTTGTGTACCTTCACGTGTTCACTACACTGGTGTTGTGTACCTACACCTGTTTTCCACACTGGTGTTATGTACCTACACCTGTTCCCCACACTAGTGTTGTGTACTTGCACTAGTCCTCCTACACTGGTGTTGTGTACCTAAACCTGTCCCCCACACAGGTGTTGTGTACCCACACCTGTCCCCCACACTGGTGTTGTGTACCTACACGTGTCCCCCCACACTGGTGTTGTGTATCTACACCTGTTTTTCATACTGTTGTTGTGTACCTACACCTGGCCCCCACACTGGTGTTGTGTACCTACACCTCTCCCCCACATTGGTGTAGTGTACCAACACGTGTCCCCCACACTGGTTTAGTGTACCTACACCTGTCCCCAAGACTGGTGTTGTGTACCTACACCTGTCCCCACACACTGGTTTAGTGTACCTACACGTGTCCCCCACACTGGTGTTGTGTACCTACACCTGTCCCCTACACTGGTGTTGTATACCTACACCTGTCTACAACACTGGTGTTGTGTACCTACACGTGTCCCCAACACTGGTGTTGTGTACCTACACTTGTCCGCTACACTGTTGTTGTGTACCTACGCCTGTCACCCACACTGCTGTTGTGTTCCTACACCTGTGTCCAACACTGGTGTTGTGTACCTACTCCCGTCTTCCACACTGGTGTTGTGTACCTACACCTGTCCACTACACTGTTGTTGTGTACCTAAACGTGTCCTCCACACAGGTGTTGTGTACCTACACCTGTGTCCAACACTGGTGTTGTGTACCTACACCTGTCCACTACACTGGTGTTGTGTACCTACAACTGTCCCCCACACTGGTGTTGTGTTCCTAAACCTGTCCCCCACACTGGTGTTGTGTACCTACACGTGTCCCCCACAATAGTGTTGTGTTTCTACACCTGTCCCCCACACTGGGGTTGTGTACCTACACGTGTCCCTATCATTGGTGTTGTGTACCTACACCTGTCCCCCACATTGGTGTTGTGTACCTACACCTGTCCCCCACACTGGTGTTGGGTACCTAAACGTGTCCCTCACACTGGTGTTGTGTACCTACACCTGTTCCCAACACTGGTGTTGTGTACGTACACGTGTCCCCCACACTGGTGTTGTGTACCTACACCTGTCCCTCATGCTGGTGTTGTGTACCTACACTTGTCCCCCACACTGATGTTTTGTACCCACACCTGTTTTCCACACTGGTGTTGGGTACCTATTCGTGTCCCCCACACTGGTTTTGTGTACCTACACTTGTCCACTACGCTGGTGTTGTGTACCTACACCTGTCCCCCACACTGGTGTTGTGTTCCTATACCTGTCCCCCACATTGGTGTAGTGTACCTACACGTGTCCCCCCACACTGGTGTTGTGTACCTACACCTGTCCCCCACACTGGTGTTGTGTACCTACACCTGTCCCCCCACACTGGTGTTGTGTACCTACACCTGTCCCCCCACACTGGTGTTGTGTACCTACACGTGTCCCTACACTGGTGTTGTGTACCTACACTTGTCCACTACGCTGGTTTTGTGTAACTACACGTGTCCCCCACACTGATGTTGTGTACCTACACCTGTCCCCCACACTGGTGTTGTGTACCTACACCCGTCCACTACACTGGTGTTGTGCACATACACCTGTCCCCCACACTGCTGTTGTGTACCTACACTTGTCCACTACACTGGTGTTGTGTACCTACACTTGTCCACTACACTGGTGTTGTGTACCTACACGTGTCCCCCACACTGGTGTTGTGTACCTACACGTGTCCCCCACACTGGTGTTGGGTACCCACACGTGTTCCCCACACTGGTGTTGTGTACCTACACGTGTCCCCCACACTGGTGTTGGGTACCTACACGTGTCCCCCACACTGGTGTTGTGTACGTAACCTGTCCCCCACACTGGTGTTGTGTACCTACACCTGTCCCCCCAGACTGGTGTTGTGTACCTACACGTGTCCCTACACTGGTGTTGTGTACCTACACCCCTCCCCCACACTGGTGTTGTGTACCTACACCTGCCCACTACACTGGTGTTTGGTACCTACAAATGTCCCCAACATTGGCGTTGTGTACCTACACTTGTCCCCCACACTGGTTTTGTGTACCTACACCTCTCCCCCACACTGGTGTTGGGTACCTACACGTGTCCCCCACACTGATGTTGTGTACCTACACCTGTCCCCCACACTGGTGTTGTGTACCTGCACGTGTCCCCCACACTGGTGTTGTGTACCTACACGTGTCCCCCACACTGGTGTTGTGTAACTACACGTGTCCTCCACACTGGTGTTGTGTAACTACACGTGTCCTCCACACTGGTGTTGTGTACCTGCACGTGTCCCCCACACTGGTGTTGTGTAACTATACGTGTCCCCTACACTGGTGTTTTGTACCTACACCTGTCCCCCACACTGATGTTGTTAACCTACACCTGTTCCCGCACTGGTGTTTTGTACCTACACCTGTTCCCACACTGGTGTTGTGTACCTACACGTGTCTCCCACACTGGTGTTGTGTACCTACACCTGTTCCCACACTGGTGTTGTGTACCTGCACGTGTCCCCCACACTAGTGTTGTGTACCTGCACGTGTCCCCCACACTGGTGTTGTGTAACTACACGTGTCCCCCACACTGGTGTTGTGTAACTACACGTGTCCCCCACACTGGTGTTGTGTAACTACACGTGTCCCCCACACTGGTGTTGTGTAACTACACGTGTCCCCCACACTGGTGTTGTGTATCTTCACCTGTACCCCACACAGGTGTTGTGTACCTACACCTGTCCCCCACACTAGTGTTGTGTACCTACACCTGTACCCCACACTAGTGTTGTGTACCTATACCTGTCCCCCACACTGTTGTTGTGTACCTACACGTGTCCACTACACTGGTGTTGCGTACCTACACCTGTCTTCCACACTGGTGTTGTGTACCTACACCTGTCCCCCACACTGGTTTTGTGTACCTACACCTGTCCCCTACACAGGTGTTGTGTGCCCACACCTGTCCCCAACACTGGTGTTGTGTACCTACACCTGTCCACTACACTGGTGTTGTGTACCTACAACTGTCCCCCACACTGGTGTTGTGTTCCTAAACATGTCCCCCACACTGGTGTTGTGTACCTACACGTGTCCCCCCACAATAGTGTTGTGTTTCTACACCTGTCCCCCACACAAATGTTGTGTACCTACACCTGTCAACTACACTGGTGTTGTGTACCTACACCTGTCCCCCACACTGCTGTTGTGTTCCTACACCTGTCCCCCACATTGGTGTTGTATACCTACACCTGTCCCCCACACTGGTGTTGTGTACCTACACCTGTCCCCCACACTGGTGTTGTGTTCCTACACCTGTCCCCCACACTGGTGTTGTGTACCTACACGTGTCCCCCACACTGGTGTTGTGTACCTATACGTGTCCCCCACACTGTTGTTGTGTACCTACACGTGTCCACTACACTGGTGTTGTGTACCTACACCTGTCTTCCACACTGGTGTTGTGTACCTACACCTGTCAACTACACTGTTGTTGTGTACCTAAACGTGTCCCCCACACTGGTGTTGTGTACCTACACCTGTCCCCCACACTGGTGTTGTGTACCTACACCTGTCCCTCACACAGGTGTTCTGTACCTACACATGTCCCCCACACTGGTGTTGTGTACCTACACCTGTCCCCCACACTGGTGTTGTGTACCTATACGTGTCCCCCACACTGTTGTTGTGTACCTACACGTGTCCACTACACTGGTGTTGTGTACCTACACCTGTCTTCCACACTGGTGTTGTGTACCTACACCTGTCCCCCACACTAGTGTTGTGTACTTGCACCTGTCCCCCTTCACTGGTGTTGTGTACCTACACCTTTCCCCCACACAGGTGTTGTGTACCCACACCTGTCCCCCACACTGGTGTTGTTAACCTCCACCTGTCCACTACACTGGTGTTATGCACCTACAACTGTTCCCCACAATGGTGTTGTGTTCCTACACCTGTCTCCCACACTGGTGTTGTTTACCTACACCTGTCCCCCACACTAGTGTTGTGTACTTGCACCTGTCCCCCTACACTGGTGTTGTGTACCTACACCTGTCCCCCACACAGGTGTTGTGTACCCACACCTGTCCCCAACACTGGTGTTGTGTACCTACACCTGCCCACTACACTGCTGTTGTGTACCTACAACTGTCCCCCACACTGGTGTTGTGTTCCTAAACCTGTCCCCCCACACTGGTGTTGTGTACCTACACGTGTCCCCCACAATAGTGTTGTGTTTCTACACCTGTCCCCCACACAAATGTTGTGTACGTACACCTGTCCACTACACTGGTGTTGTGTACCTACACCTGTCCCCCACTCTGGTGTTGTGTACCTACACCTGTCCACTACACTGGTGTTGTGAACCTACACCTGTCCCCCACACAGCTGTTGTGTTCCTACACCTGTCCCCCACACTGGTGCTGTGTACCTACACCTCTCCCCCACACTGGTGTTGTGTACCTACACCTGTCCCCTACAACGGTGTTCCTACACCTGCCCCCCACACTGGTGTTGTGTACCTACACGTGTCCCCCCACACTGGTGTTGTGTTCCTACACCTGTCCCCCACAAAGGTGATGTGTATCTACACCTGTCCCCCACACTGGTGTTGTGTACCTACACGTGTCCCCCTGTAACAAACTAGGCTGTTGTAAGAATTATCCAGAGTGGTTTATCGACAAAAGAGAATGGGAAGCTGAGCCGCATGGTGACCTGACCCCCAGGGGAATTCGCGGTGGAAATAACCAACGCTTTGTTCATAGCTGCGTAAAATGAATCATCCTATAGTATTCAGTAATTTAGAGAAAATTAGCCTTTATTCATTTTGCATTAAAATTGTATTGTATAATAGTACTGGATACAATATCAAGAGTATTCTAATTATTGAGTTTAAGTCACCATCAGTGACGTCACGAATCAGATCTAACTTTTAAGGCGGAGTGACTGGCGGTCATAGGTCAGCAGGGTTGACATGTCTAGTATTTCTCAAAGTTCAATTAACCATTTTGGGGATCGGGAACAACTCTGCCGTTAGATGTTTGTAATTCAATTCAGTAAAATAATTCAACCAGTCTGGATCAATTAAGTACAACAGAGGTTAATTGTTATAACTTAAACCTGGCTAGGAACTGGGTAGAACTTTGACTAGGCGGAAGGATACAAGGTTCTAGTCTGGGCTAGGCCAGACGAGGACAAGGCAGTGTGAATACGGGAGCAGCTGGGAGAGGTCAACCATCTTACCTCTCCCCAAACCAGCACAACATCTTAGCTGGAAAACATAGAGGTATAGTTGCTATGGTTATGTATAGAAATAGTCTTCTCATTTGCCATTCAGGTCAAGTAGGGAGTGTTAAAGTGATAGGGAGTGAACATATTTAGATTTTGTTTTAGTTTTCTTTTAATAAATTAAATTTGTTATTAATTTGCATTTTATTGTTTCCATGTGTTTTATGTGTATACTTGTCCTGGTCACGTGGTCCACACGAGGCAGAGTTGCATTGGGCGCCGATTCTAACATCGAATCGGAATTATCATTACCGTGTAATTTATTCCACACTCAAGGTCATCGTTTATAGTGGGGATCAAGCCCCTAGGTTGATTAATTAGCGTGATCGATCCAGACCTCGATCATTGCTCTTGTATTACTGGTCTGGTGGTGGCAGCAGAGGTGACTCTAGGGTTTTGTTCAGAGCTTAGGTCACGTCATACTGGGTGTAGAATCCTAAGTCGGTCAATCGTCTTAGGACCACGTGGCGTGGAGTTGGCTTTGGTAAAAGTTTTGGAGTCCCTTGGTAGAGAATAATAAGTAAGAATACGGGTAGAGGGAGTAGAAAGAAGGAAGTAAAGATAGAGAAACCCAAACCCGTGTTACAATGGTGCACAGCGGTGGTTTCAACAATTTTGTTTGAAATTGTTGAAAGGCTCACGCGTCTAGCCGTTCGAACACGTGCGCGTATGCTAAGGAGACAGCCGCGGGTCAGGATTAGCAGTGCGCCCCACAAGTGCGTTTGAGTGGGGATTGGCGAATCTTGGGTCATGCGGGCTGATATGATTAAGGTTAGTTAGTAAGATTAGGCTGTTAAAATAGATTTATTGAAAAGGAGACCGCTCCGAGTTGATTGGACTGGGTACCATACTCGACCCATTGCAATTAATTCAGAGGTGTTGGGAGCCGCCATACTCTCAACAGCAGTTCCTTGAGGGCTGTCGGGGGCGGATATATCTGTGGGACGCCAGTAGATAGTCCGAGGGCGTTATTAGACGACCCAAAACGCTAGGAAAAACGTAATCCGTGAAGGGCGTTGCGGCCTCCGAGGGACGGACTAGTAACCTACCTAGCAGCGATTCAACAACTAAGTGATCGCACACTTAGTGGAGGTTGAGTCGTCCCTAGTCATAATTGTTGCTGAAAGCTGCGTGTCGCTCTGTTGGAACCTAGAGGGTGTGGCCCCTAGGCTAGGTGTGGTACGGCGAGCCGGTAAGGACAATTATAGGATTAAGTCGAGTGCATTTTTTTAATTAAGTATACTTAAATTTATAAAGTAATTTCCGTTTATTTGCGTTGTTCTAGATTAATTTTTTTTCCCCTAAATTCAATCCCCGGTTAAAATTTTTTCGAAGTGTTTAGCATTTTCTTGCATATTAGGCTAAGTGCGTACGTTAAGTTTTGTTATTCCCTGTTCTGTTAGTCTAAGTCAGAGGCGTTGTTAATCCTCTGGACTTAGGGCTATATGTCGGTCACGATAGATAAGTGAAGGAGTTTAAGGGATAGTAAGTTGCGTGTAAATGCTTAATAGAGTCCGTGGTATATTTCTAAGTATTCTGGGATAAGTTTTCGGCTAAGTCGATGTCGGAAACTCGTTAACTGTAATTAATTTGTATTCGTGGGTCACGTGTATGATCTGGGTATCATTAGGATTCCCCAGTCGATGCGTGTGATATTTTCTAGTTTTTACCAGTAAGACGGTAGAATTGTGTTTGTAGACTTAGAATTCTGTTTTCAGTAGAAACGTAGGTGGAAAATTTTCTAAGTCCAGCTTGGGCTAGAATCTGACTTTTTTGGCGGAAATTCTAATTTTCAGGTTTCGTGTATATCCTAGGGTCAGTATTACTCTCTAGTGCGCGCAAGGGACGTAATTCTGTTCGTAAAGCATTAACAGTGATAATTACATTTTTGCCGAATTTAGTTATTTTTCGAGAAAATCGTGTCGTAATTTTGTCAGAGTCCATTTGAGGTGAAAATCTCGGATTTTGACGAAAAATCGAATTAGTGAGTGTTGAAACCGCCCGAAGTGTCAGTATTGTTCTGTATACAACGTCAGTAGTAAATAATAACGTATTTATATCTGGAAACGAGAAACCCAAATTTTTGTGAATTAAAGGAGTTTTGTGATATTTGGGGTGATAGAAATTTTTCCATCGGAGTCAGGAAAATTGGCAGAGTCCAGCAATTGAGTAAAAACGCAGTTTTTGAGTAAAATTCAATCTTTAGTAAGCAAATATAGGTCCTGGGTGTCTATATTAATCGCTAGAGCGGTTTATTAACGTAAAACTAGTTATTTTCCTTCAGAACAAAAATTTTGATTTTTCAGCGTTTAAGCGAAAAAGCGCGGGACTTAGTTTTTTTCAGCGCAGCTGGTCCCGCTCCATCAGTCATCAGTGGCCACGCTGCTCACTTCAAGCGCGTTTAGTATTCAAGTACAGTAAATATTCTTTATTAATCCATCACGAGTGCTGCGCGTTAGTTGCGTTATCATTTAAATTGTTTTATATAAATTAGATTCTTTAATTTTTTTTTAACGTAAAGGACTTAGGTTTCAGCAATAGAACTGCGGGATATTTCACGGGCAGACACGAGTGCGGGGCAGACACTCATTCATTGGATTCACTTCAGCGATTCTCTCGATAAGTCGGTGTATTTCCTATTTTGGGAATTTAGTAGTTTTCTCTTAGAATAGAGTTGTGATTTTTTTATTTTGTGTAAGATCACGGTTGTAGTGAGTCCGGGTCGAGGGTGTACTAAAGGGTAGTTTAGAAGAGACGTGGCACACCAGGAATCACAGAAAATGTTTAACCCAGATAATGACCAGTCAGTAGGGACCAGTGGGAATGGGAGTGTAGAGGATAGAACCTCTTCCGACACCACTGGGGATCGCTCAGGTAGCTCAACTGGCACCACAGGTGGGGCCAGTGGGACTGAAGCGACGAATTCACGGGTTCTGCATGGGACTGGGCAGTCGAGGGTATCTTTCCATCCCTGGAGAGATACTATTATTGACATGAGTGGGGAGTCTTGCGAGGAGTCGTCCCATGAGTGGGGAGAGCCGTCTTGGGTTCCCCCACAAATAACATCGACGCCATGCCAGCAGGGTAGACAGGGGGCCTCAGTTAGTATGGCAGGACGTCCCACTTCGCTCGGTAGAGAACAGCAACCCGTTCAACGGGAACATGAACAACCACACCAACAGCAGGAACTACCCAACATAACACCAATACCACAGCACCCACAACACCTAGGTACACCTCATCCGTCACTACAACAACCCCAACCCCACCTCCCATACCTACCCCATCCTCAATTCCCATACCAACCCCATCCTCAGTTCCCATACCCATACCCATTCCAACCCCAGGCCACCCCATACCCATTCCAACCCCAGGCCACCCCATACCCATACCCATACCCATTCCAACCCCAGGCCACCCCATACCCATTCCAACCCCAGGCCACCCCATACCCACCCCAACCTCAATCCACACCCCAACCCGAGGCCACCCACACCATACCTCAGCCTCAACCCCGACCTCAATCCACACCCCAACCCGAGGCCACCCACACCATACACCAGCCTCAACCCCAACCTCAATCCACACCCCAACCCGAGGCCACCCACACCATACCTCAGCCTCAACCCCAACCTCAATCCACACCCCAACCCGAGGCCACCCACACCATACCTCAACCCCAACCTCAATCCACACCCCAACCCCAGGCCACCCACACCATACCTCAACCCCAACCCCAGGCCGCCACAGCCTTAGACAGGCAGATGCGCACGGAGACGCCGGGCACTCAGTTGTCGCCATACGTAGAGGCGTTAAGTAAAGGCGAGGGAGCCAAGCCGAGGAACTGTGGCGCGGGTTCATCAGGCGGGAAGCAGCCCTCAGCTGCAAGTTCGAGCCACCCTGCGCGGGGTACCAACAGAGATCCGCGGAGGTGTTACTCCTGCTGGAAGCGCGGGCATATACAGAGGGATTGCGAAGTCACTCCTACGAAAGCATGAAAGCAGGCTCCTAGTGATGGCAGGCCTACTTTTGAGGTGAAAGTGGAAGGTGTGAGATTGACAGCTTTTGTTGATACAGGAAGCCAGGCAACGGTAATTAAAAAGTCAGCCTTCAGCAATTTTAAGTATGCACGTCTTCAACGTTGCGCAAAGACATTAACAGCAGTCAATGGGAAAAAGATTGAGATCGTAGGTCAAGGTACAGTTAATTTTGAGATTGATGGGGAATTGCAGCCTCACACATGTACGATCGTAGAGAACCTTGATTTTCCTGGTCACATCTTAATGGGAACTGATTTTCTGTCGCGATTTGATTATTCCTTGTCTGCTCAAAAAGGGGCTAGGAACTGCAGGTTGCAGTTGGGACAGACTTCCTACCCAGTGGAGATGATCGACCATCCCCCAATTGTAGCTTCAATTAAGAGGAAGCTGAAATATAATGCGCACTATCCAAAATTGATTTTTAAGTCTCTTCCAGACACAGTTAAGAGGTCATGCGCATTGCATGCATTGACCAAACAGAGTTGCCCACCACATTCTGTTAAATTTATTAAAGTAGCCGTGGGACGTCACATACAACCAGGTACCACCCTTCAGGTGGCTGGGAGATGTGATAGTTTATTAATTCCTCATCACTTAGTTGTAGTGCTCGATAAAGGTGCACTCATTCCAGTTGTCAATCTTTCACATAAGACTTTTCGCTTCAGGGCAGGTGATAGGGTATCTCAGGGAACCATGGTGGAGGACACAGAAATCTTTCACCATGAGTCAGCTGAGACGCCAGCCGTCACTGCACAATGTAGTGCACTGAATATGTTGAACACTAAAACACCATCCAAAGTACAATACGAAACGAGAAATGTTGCACAGAATGTAGAGGAAGTGGAAAAATTAATTTCAGCACTTGATTTGCAACATGTTGCACAGGCGGATAGGAAGGCACTGAGAGGAGTTTTACGAAAATTCCCGAAATTGTTTGCGACAGAGGATGACCAGATTGGTCTCCTTGATAAGATCGAGCACACCATTCCAACTGGTGACCATTTGCCTGTGTACACGAGACAGTGGAGGTTGCCGGAACAGGCAAAGAACATTATCAGGGAGGAGTGCCAGAAAATGTTGAGACAGGGCGTGATAGAGCCTAGTACGTCACCGTGGCTCTCTCCTGTTGTACTAGTTCGGAAACCGGACGGTAGTTATCGTTTCTGTGTTGACTACCGGAAGGTGAACGAACTAACTAAGGGTGATGTGTATCCGTTGCCCCGAATACAGGAGATAATAGATCAATTTGGTGCTGCTAAGTATTTCTCAACTCTTGACGCAAAATCGGCGTATTGGGCGATTCCGGTGGCAGAACAGGATAGGGAAAAAACAGCATTCTCGGATGGTAGGCACACTTATCAATTCCGTAGGATGCCGTTTGGTTTGAAGACAGCGCCTTCGTCGTTTCAGAGGGCCATCAACTTTATCCTTAGTCCGGTACTGGGTAGGCATTCTTTAGCGTACCTGGATGATGTTGTGATATATTCCAGGACGTTTGAGGAACACCTACAGGACTTGACTGAGACTTTGAAGTTGTTAGATCAGGCAGGTTTCAGGCTGAATGTTCAGAAGTGCACCTTGGCGGCTCAGAAATTCAAATTTCTGGGGTTCCAGGTGTGCCCAGACGGTATCCGACCTGACCCAGATTCTTGCCGCGCCATTGCTGACATGCCTACTCCAAGGACAGCAAAGGACGTGCGTAGGTTTTTGGGGGCGGCCGGATATTTTCGTCGTCACATTGAAGGTTTCGCTGGCATTTCAGCACCCCTGACTGATCTGACAAAGAAAAATGCGAAGTTTGTGTGGAAATCAGAACATGACGAGGCCTATCGCAAACTGAAAGACCAACTAATCACGACACCGGTATTGGCTATTCCTGATTTTGATAAAGAGTGGGAAGTGCACACTGACGCCAGCGGTATAGCTATTGGCGGGTGCTTAATTCAGCGAGACGCAGATAATTTACCCCATCCAGTAGCCTATTTCAGTAGGAAGGTCAAAGGACCTGAAGTTCGTTATTCAGCTACGGATCGGGAGGCACTGGCAGTAGTAGAATCAGTTAGGTATTTCGAGCCTTACCTATTTCAGCGGCATTTTGTAATCTACACAGACCATCGAGCGTTAACACACATATTTAAGAAGCGAACAAAATGCCCACGAATGTCACGCTGGTCTCACGAACTTTCGGCCCACTCATTCCAGATCTTGTACAAGCCTGGTCCAGCACATGTTGTGCCAGATACGCTAAGTAGAAATATAGCGGCAATGCAGATTAATGAAAATATTGAAACCATTCCATCGGATAAAATGAGAGAATACCAGATGAACGAGCCGAGATGGAAAGAGATTATTGAGTATTTAGAGGGAGGAAAATACCCCAAAAAGAAAAAGAATTTACCTATACATGATTTTGAGATGAAACAGGGCGTCCTGTATTATGTTAATAGCCAGAATGATAGGGCAGTATTTCAGCTAGTTATTCCGGACGCGTTGCGGTCATCAGCGTTAAAGCTTGCACATGCTTCAAAAATTGCAGGGCATCCGGGGATCTTTAAAACGCACTTAAAAGCAAAGTCTCTATTTTATTTTCCAGGATTACTTTCTGAGGTAATCAATTTTGTGAAGTCGTGCCCTCGTTGCCAGAGGAGGAAAGGCACCCTTAAGGTACAAGCCCCACTTCAGGAATTTCCTGAAATTCGTGAACCGTTAGATCGTGTGGGGGCCGATCTGATTGATTTACACCACAGTCATGCGGGTAACAGATACGTGTTGGTGCTAGTTGACCATCTGTCTAGATACACTACACTAGTTGCATTACCTCAGAAGGATTCTCGTACGGTTGCAGATGCGTTCTTGCGTAGGTTCGTTACTGTATTCGGACCTCCTAAAGTTTTAGTCTCTGACCGGGGTCAAGAATTCAATGGGAATATATTTAGAGAAGTTTGTAAGATTTTAGAGACAACTTCGGCTTTTACAACGGCCTACCACCCACAAGCAAACGGAATGACGGAACGGACTAATCGTTCAGTCAAGGATATGCTTGCAATCCTTGCTGAACATGATGCAAACACCTGGGATGAACACCTACCCTATGTTCAGTTCGCCTTGAATACTGCCATCCACCAATCAATTAACACCCAACCACTTCATTTGTTTACTGGTAATTCATGCAATTTCCCCTCAGGTCTGCTTAACAGACATAATGTTGCATACGGGGAGGACTATCCTTCAGAGGTCCTTGGAAAAATGAGAAATGCATGGAATATTGCAGCTGAAGCGTCCAAGAAGGCACGGACTCGGTATGCTCATTTTTATGACAAGAAAGTGCGCCCTCTTGAGTTGAAGGAAGGAAGCCTCGTATTGAGAGTGAATGAGGCTGCGCCCGCCAATCAGAGCAGGAAACTAGCTCCGAGGTGGCGAGGACCATATAGAGTAATTAAAAGGGCGGGGCCGGTTAATCTTGTTATAAAAGGAGTGTTCGAGGACCAGGTGGAAAGGACAATTCACGTGAATAAATTGAAACATTATCATGCTAGAGAGGAATTAGAACTGCCTTCAGCGGGTCTAGTTCCTGACTCAGCAGTGCTGACTCATGGCTTCACCGACGAGTCAGAAGATGAGGATGACCCTCTGTCATCGCTCATCAGTAGTCAGGTGCAGTCTCGCCACCCTATGGTGACGAGATCTCGCGCTATACAGTAAAGTAACTTCCTTGGTTAGTATAATTTAGTATTCATTAGATTTTCCTGTAAAGGCAATGAGATGTACTATGTCTATACTTGACTCAGGTAGCAACTTTTACCGTGCTCTGGGGTTCCACCTCCACCAAACCCAGAGTATATCTATGCTTCCGCTGTGTTGTGTCTGTCTGTTCCCAGGTCTGATTGGTACACCGACCCAGTTGTTCCAGCCACACGTGAACCCTTGTCTGTAGAGACCGAGGGGGGAGGCACGTTACACAAAGCCCTCCCCCCACCAGACCCAGTAACCCATACATCAGTTACTTTGGGGATGAGTGACTGTCCAAGAGTCACCCGGCCGACGCCTCACGTCACTAACGAGGTTGTCAGGGCCAGCGAGCTGTCCACATTATAGCAGTCACCGGAGGTGCCATACAACGCCGGGGTAGCTGTCTCGAGATCACCACTACCCACCTGCTGCGTCATCAAGACTGCAGCCATTCCAGCAGTGTTGGAGGAGAGGTCAAGAAATGGAAGCACGTAGCAGTACTCAAGAATTTCGCCGGAAGATTAATGATTACGTCATCTGAAGTAACAAGAAAGCAGAAGTAAGGCGGTCACAGGTGGAAGGCACGGTTTCCCTACAGAGTACCGGGACTCGCCAATAGAAGGTCGCAAAATTGTCTCCTTTGGCCTAAAGTCGGCGGTACGAGGGTATACACAGTTGGTGTTTACGGCCTAGTAACCTGGGGACATCAAGAAACGCCTGAGATGACGTGAGCAATGATGGAAGACGAGATTCACCTGTTCTGCAAACAAGCAACCCGCCTCTACGACCTTCTGACACCACTCCTGCTAAGAGACACCGTTGGTACATCCAGTCCTGCTCTGCTGTGGTCATCTGCGACGTCAAGTTTAACATCAAGACTGCCGTGTGAACTGTGATTGATACGAAGGCGTGTGGACTGTCGAGAGCAAGATTAATGGCCGAAGTAACAGTATTCTACAGCTGTCACTTGGCACTCCGCTCTACTACACTCTGTCGTCATTCAGGAGTACCGGATGGGAGTACAAGAGGACCAGGTATTGATGTCTACACATGAGAAGAAGCAAGATCGACACCGTCATCGTCAGCGACTACATTCAGCATCCAGCAGCATCGATTTTTTTTTCTCGATTACTCAATATGAACAATTGATACAAACAACAAAGTGGCTCTGAACATCTGTGTAAAGAACATCTGGACACTTTTGTTTAAATGTTGAAAAACAGAGTTAGAATCAATTCTTTATAAATGTTGAAAAACAGATTTAAAATAATTCTGGTATAATATATGAAAATTTTACTCTATAAATTGGTCAGTAATCAAAATCGAAGCCCCTGTGTAATTGTCTCAGCCCAGAACAAACGGTTATGGAAAATTATGTTGTGCTATTTTTTTCAGAATGTTTGAACACAGGAGAGGCGGACCAATATAAACATTGACACTTCTAGTGAGTGAGAACACTTGGCTGTACAGTCAGCTGAAACCTGTGATATAGTATAGGAATTTTTTTTTATTTTTAGATACATGTAATAAACATTAGGTGTGTTCCTTAGCATGTCAAGGCTGACATTGATGGGGAGTGGTTAGTACACGGATGTGTACCTGATAGTTCTGTAGTACGCTCCCGGATGACTGAAAGTTCAGTCTGATGATATAACTTTAATGTTTGTTTGAGCACGGTGTGGCCGGCTCTAGAGGACACATGGACTTGGCTAGTGAAGAGCCAAGAGAGTTTAATAGCTAGTTTTTGATGGTAGAGTAGGGACATGTTATTTAGCTATGTCAGTAAGGGTAGGATGTATGTTTCCTGATATTGGAGGATTGCTGTCAGTTGACAGCTGAGAAATTTATGAAATATGAACATGTTCATTATGATGTTGGACTATTATTTGTCAAATTTTATTAGTTAGGTTAGCTTTTGTTTGTGGCATGAGTTGAATTGTGGGTTTGGATACTAAACCTCGTGAATTTTAACAAATTAACAAGGTTTACTAAGTGCTTGTGCGGGGGGGTTGTAACAAACTAGGCTGTTGTAAGAATTATCCAGAGTGGTTTATCGACAAAAGAGAATGGGAAGCTGAGCCGCATGGTGACCTGACCCCCAGGGGAATTCGCGGTGGAAATAACCAACGCTTTGTTCATAGCTGCGTAAAATGAATCATCCTATAGTATTCAGTAATTTAGAGAAAATTAGCCTTTATTCATTTTGCATTAAAATTGTATTGTATAATAGTACTGGATACAATATCAAGAGTATTCTAATTATTGAGTTTAAGTCACCATCAGTGACGTCACGAATCAGATCTAACTTTTAAGGCGGAGTGACTGGCGGTCATAGGTCAGCAGGGTTGACATGTCTAGTATTTCTCAAAGTTCAATTAACCATTTTGGGGATCGGGAACAACTCTGCCGTTAGATGTTTGTAATTCAATTCAGTAAAATAATTCAACCAGTCTGGATCAATTAAGTACAACAGAGGTTAATTGTTATAACTTAAACCTGGCTAGGAACTGGGTAGAACTTTGACTAGGCGGAAGGATACAAGGTTCTAGTCTGGGCTAGGCCAGACGAGGACAAGGCAGTGTGAATACGGGAGCAGCTGGGAGAGGTCAACCATCTTACCTCTCCCCAAACCAGCACAACATCTTAGCTGGAAAACATAGAGGTATAGTTGCTATGGTTATGTATAGAAATAGTCTTCTCATTTGCCATTCAGGTCAAGTAGGGAGTGTTAAAGTGATAGGGAGTGAACATATTTAGATTTTGTTTTAGTTTTCTTTTAATAAATTAAATTTGTTATTAATTTGCATTTTATTGTTTCCATGTGTTTTATGTGTATACTTGTCCTGGTCACGTGGTCCACACGAGGCAGAGTTGCATTGGGCGCCGATTCTAACATCGAATCGGAATTATCATTACCGTGTAATTTATTCCACACTCAAGGTCATCGTTTATAGTGGGGATCAAGCCCCTAGGTTGATTAATTAGCGTGATCGATCCAGACCTCGATCATTGCTCTTGTATTACTGGTCTGGTGGTGGCAGCAGAGGTGACTCTAGGGTTTTGTTCAGAGCTTAGGTCACGTCATACTGGGTGTAGAATCCTAAGTCGGTCAATCGTCTTAGGACCACGTGGCGTGGAGTTGGCTTTGGTAAAAGTTTTGGAGTCCCTTGGTAGAGAATAATAAGTAAGAATACGGGTAGAGGGAGTAGAAAGAAGGAAGTAAAGATAGAGAAACCCAAACCCGTGTTACACCCCGCTCTGGTGTTGTTTACCTACAAGTGTGCACTACATTGGTTTTCTGTACCTACACCTGTCCCCCACTCTGGTGTTGTGTACCTACACCTGTCCAGTACACTGGTGTTGTGTACCTACACCTGTCCCCCACACTGCTGTTGTGTTCCTACACCTGTCCTACTCACTGGTGCTGTGTACCTACACCTGTCCCCCACACTGGTGTTGTGAACCTACACCTGTCCCCTACAATGGTGTTCCTACACCTGTCCCCCACACTGGTGTTGTGTACCTACACGTGTTCCCCACACTGGTGTTGTTTTCCTACACCTGTCCCCCACAAAGGTGTTGTGTACCTACACCTGCCCCCCACACTTGTGTTGTATACATACACCTGTCCCCCACACTGGTGTTGTGTACCTACACCTGTCCCCCACACTGGTGTTGTGTACTGTTGGGGTTTTCACCTCTCTTCTCTCTAGTCTGGGGTGAGCAAATGCTATGCTCACGGTCACTCACCGTAGCCCTGCGGGTCTTCACTCGATCCTCACGGCGCTACTGCACGCCAGGAGAGTCTCCCAGTCAATCTTAACGGCCTCTTTTAAAGAAAGAGTGAGAACACGAATCGTTCACTTGACTGTCGTGTGCCCTCCCCAACAATAGGGCTCTACGGTTAAACACAAGGTCGCCAACTGGTGTTTAAGGTGGCCAGTAACACCATCAGTGGACTGGTGTATTCAGTGGTAGCCTTGGCAAGGTCACATTCAAAGATCAGGAATCAGGCAGGTACTTATTGTTATCACTCTATGCTTACAGGTATAGTATAGCCACAAGATCAATGGAGGGGATGATAAAAACACAAGGATAGTTTTGTATTTTACTTAAAATGTATGAAAGATGTCACAAAGCCAAACAATAATCAATTAATCAACTGATCCTGACGCGGCCGGAAGTTCCCACGGATATTATGTGATCATAAGGTGGCAACATCTCCCTTCCTCATCAAGTGTCAAGAACAGCTGACCGCCTGGCCGTACGCGCGGAAGCTCTTTGCTTGTTTTCTAGATTCACGCGCGCTGTTTCTTTAAATTCTCCAATATTACTAGAGATTCGCACACTCGATATCGGCTAAATAAACCGGATTACTCAGTTACACTGTACTCAGGCTCAAACAGTCTTTCCCTACAATCAATGCTGTAATGACTCACTGTAATGACTTCACATTGTTCTTCACTCAACAATATATTATGCACTATTAACACTGGAGTTTCAGTACTTTCTCTCGTGGGCGATAACGCAATAATTCACTGTACTCACAAACGGCTTGTCACTACATGAACATAGCATATATAATGTAGACACATCAAATATCAATACATGGAAAATAAATGATTTCTGGGCACACAGCCTAACTTTCAAATACTGGCATAATATTATATATAATTTACCACTATATGTTCATACCAAAATCTATAGAAAGATGTACACAACACAGTAAATTCATCACTGGTTCCTGGTGCCTGTACACACCAATAATCAACACGAATATTACAAGTACTCTTGATAGTACTGTCTAGCACACTGGTGCTTTACCGTGACATGGGTGAGACTTGCTCACGACATATAAAATCCTCAGGCTAGATAATATAGCCGAATAACATAGCTAACTAAAGGGGAATGGGGTGGGAACTAGAAACACCTACTTCACCCTATCCTCCGATGAGAGTCGAGATGTAGCTCCTGGTCCTCGTGTCGGGAACGCCCCCACACTACACGTCGTCGTGTCCTACCAGAGCCTCTCGTCGTCCCACCGTTTAGCGCGTCGTCTCCGTGCCTCCTCACTGCAGGTCCGTCCTCCTTCTTGACTTCTTGAAGGTTGGAGTCGGTCTCCTGGCCGTCGTCTTCTCCCAGCAACGGCTGTCGCCTACGTCTCAGCTACAGTCGTCCGGTTTCCCCAAATAGTCCTCTCTTCCTCGGCTACCCAGTGGTTCTGTCTGCCACTACGCTGTCACGAACTGGTGAATTGCCACAGACGCCACATATGTCACTGCACGGCTTCACTGCTACTGGCACAGTACCTGACTGGAGCACTTGTTGCTCAAATAACCGTCAATTCCCTCTTCTGGTTCAACACATGAACTAGGGAAGACTTCTCAGAGTACTGGCGGGCTTCAGGTGACGCGTAAATCCACAGGAGCGGGAACAACTGTCCAACTGACAGGACCAACCATCGCACGTCCGACCTCTATGACGTGTCGTGTCTGACTGCTGGCGCCAGCTTGGCGCGCTGGCCGGACCCCCTTCCTTCGTGACGTCACTTTCGCCACGGGAGGTTTTCATTGGCTCCCGGTGCCACATTGCTGTCAGTGACCAATCCGGTGCCACTGACGTCACACGGTTTTGGCGGGAGAACAGGGAGGTAAGCGCCATCTTGGCTCCCTAAAGGGCCTATACCACAGGCCAAAATATTACTATTTCACAAATTTCTCGGCTCTCCGAGAACATTTCACTCTCTCCCATATATCAAATTGTAGCCTGCAACGTAGAGAACGCTTGGGAAAAGTAGACATGACTCTTACTGCAGGCGTGGGAGAATTATAAGGGGGGGAACTCCGTCACATACCCCTCCCCTTAAAATAAGAGTCATGTCTCGTTAGTGTATGCGGCATAGGGCGTCCGCTACTACGTCGTCCTTCCCCTTGATGTGCTTGACCTTGACCCTCGTCAGACTCTCAGTGCGGGTGAGACTGGTGCCGTCCGCCCTGGACCACTTACTTTCCTCCTCCGGGAGTTCTCGGTCCCTCGGTACACTCAGACCCGTCTTCCGCTGGGTTTTTCGGGTATCCGTTCCGTTCTGCTTGTCGGCTCTACCTTCCACAGCGAAGAAAGGTCTCAGGCGGCCTGCGTGACACACCTGTTTCTTCCGGTGTCCATCCGGCTTCCCAATCTCGTACGACACTGGACCCAACCGTCGCAGCACTCGGTATGGTCTCTTGAACCTGCGACCTGGTCACCTTACCTTTACCTGGCAGCACAACCATTACTTTGGATCCGACCTGAAAATCCCTCTGCAGCAGCTCTCCTGTCGTACCACTCCGACATCTTACGTTGCGCCTTCTTCAGGAGTTTCCTAGCCAGTTCCTTCGCTCGAGTGAGACGTTCTCTGAACTTCTGGACATATCCAATCACCGTTCCCACGGTCGCTCCTGGTGTCCATCGTTCCTTCATCATGAATAACATGGCATATATAATATAGATAAATGGAAAGTAAGCCTTCTCAGGACCCACACGTCCTCCTTCGGCCTTACTAACCAATTCGGGGACTTCCTCCTGCTGTAACTCTCCGAGACGAGTGCGGTTTACCCCTGGAGAACCGGTGAGTGTCACCTGCAACTCACCATTCGGGCTACTTTCGCCCTCCACTCGTTCTCTGGGTCCTACGCAGAGGTGATCTGTTCCCAGGCTGTCAGTCGACTCCTCAGCCCCATCAGATCCACAACCTCCTGGTTCTTCGCGTTGTCTTGGTGTCACAGTACAAACTGGGATCGCCACCGGTGCGATTCCCCTCTCGTCCCCACAGGCGTTCAACTCTCCATCCTGTCTCCTTGTATTGTTCTAGGCACTCTTCGCCCTTCACGAGATGTGGGAGGACGTATCCTCCACATGCGTCATTCCCCAAAATGACCTGTGCCTCCATCTTGGGCATTGATGTACAGACTCCCACCACAAGGGTCTGGCAGCCATAATCGGAATTTAAAGTTACCTGGTGTAGGGGCATCCTCACTGGGCCTCCCACAGTGGCCACCCGTGCCACCCCCACACTGGTACTTTCATAACCCTCGGGGAACAGGGTTTCACTTACCAGGGTAAAGTCAGCCCCGGTGTCTCTTAGCATCTTCACTGGGATGGGGTCTGCGTCCCCCATCCTTACGGATTCCTTGACACACGAATGGGTGAACTTTCTTCTCCCCACTCAGCACGGGTTCATCCCGCACTCTCTCGGCCCTCTGGTCCTCGAACATCACTAAAGCAATGTGTCCCCGCTGCTTAGGGCGTCTGCATTCCCGCGCGACGTGTCCGGGTATTCCGCAATTGTAGCAGCGGCCCCTCGGCGGAGACCATCCGCCACCGCTTGCCTTAGCACTGCCTCCAGAGGCCGTCGCACCCTGCGTCTTTCCCGCACCGCTTGTTGACTCCTTGGTCGCAACAACAGCTCCCGAGCTCTCCGCTTGGTTCTTCTTGATTGGTTCTACAGTACCTTTTGATCCTCGGGTGTTCCAACTTGAGAGGTGGGATTTGGGAGAACTCGCTCCTGTCTTCCATCCATCCGTCCTTCTATAACTCCTTTCGTTTCCGACGCATGCGGATGGTCGGTTCTGTCCCTCTCGGCGTGGGCGTAGGGCTTCTTCTAACATGTCGGCTCGGTCGGCTGCGGCCCTCAGGTCCTTTATGTCCGCCTCCTTTATCCTCATCCTGATCTCAGGAGAGAGCACGGACATAAACTTTTCCATGGCCATTAGTTCCTTGACCTCTTCGACCGACCTTGCTTCTTCAGAGTCCAGCCACTTAAGGAGCTTTCTTTCTATGTCCCTCGCCGTCTCCGCATACGACTTTCCTGGCAACCGGGTACATTCTCTAAACCTCTTCCGGTAACACTCTGGCGTGAGTTTAAAGGAATGGAGCACAGCTCGTTTTACCGCATCGTAGTTAGTGCATTCTTGGAAGTCGAGCATAGTGAAGGCTTCACGAGCTTCACCTGTGAGCCTCCCTTGGACCAACTCCGCCCACTCCGCCCTCGGCCACCTCTTCATAGCAGCAACTCTCTCAAAGTGATCGAAGAAACTTTCGGCTTCACTAGGCACAAAGACCGGCAGGTCTCGTTCCCTCACTCGTCGGTCTTCCTGTGGCGGGGCAGGGGCACCTAGTCCCAGTTCAGCTCGCTTCAGCTCCACCTCCTTGTTAGCATCTATTTCCTGTTGTCTCATCCTAGCTTCTCGCTCGTGTTCTTCCCTGCGTAGTTGTGCTTCTCGTTCCTCACACTGCATCTGTGCTTCTCGCTCCTCACGCTTCATCTGTGCTTCTCGCTCCTCACGCTTCATCTGTGCCTCTCGCTCTTGCTCTTCTCGGCGCAGTTGTGCTTCTCGCTCTTCTTTGCGCTGCTGTGCCTCTTCTCTCCTCAGCTGCGCTTCTGCTTCTCGCTCTTCTTTGCGCTGTTGTGCTTCTCGCTCTTCTTTGCGCTGCTGTGCCTCTTCTCTCCTCAGCTGCGCTTCTGCTTCTCGCTCTTCCTTGTGCTGCTGTGCTTCTAGCTGCAGCTTCATTATTTCCAGCTTTATGCTGTGCCTGCTGCCGCTGGATCCCCTGCTGCTTCCACCAATACTCAGGTGTTCACCCTCACTGGCAGGTGTTTGGGGCCGTTCCTCCTCCAAAGCTTCGTCTCGAGCCTTGAGCTGAGCCATTATCTCTAGTCTTCTTTCACCAACTCTGGCAGATTTCAGCTTTATTCCAAAATGATTCGCTATAGCCTGTAACTGTGCCTTGGTGCACTCTTCCAGCACCTGTTCGTCTCTAGAGTCAATAAACCTCATCACTTTATCATCCTCCATCTTGTGCTATGAGTGATAACCTGCGCCTGATCTCTAACACCACTGCCAAGTACCACCACTGCAACCTTTACTTCGATCGAAATCCTGGCGAGGTCGCCAATGTTGGGGGGGGGTTTTCACCTCTCTTCTCTCTAGTCTGGGGTGAGCAAATGCTATGCTCACTCACCGTAGCCCTGCGGGTCTTCACTCGATCCTCACGGCGCCACTGCACGCCAGGAGAGTCTCCCAGTCAATCTTAACGGCCTCTTTTAAAGAAAGAGTGAGAACACGACTCGTTCACTTGACTGTCGTGTGCCCTCCCCAACAATAGGGCTCTACGGTTAAACACAAGGTCGCCAACTGGTGTTTAAGGTGGCCAGTAACACCATCAGTGGACTGGTGTATTCAGTGGTAGCCTTGGCAAGGTCACACTCAAAGATCAGGAATCAGGCAGGTACTTATTGTTATCACTCTATGCTTACAGGTATAGTATAGCCACAAGATCAATGGAGGGGATGATAAAAACACAAGGATAGTTTTGTATTTTACTTAAAATGTATGAAAGATGTCACAAAGCCAAACAATAATCAATTAATCAACTGATCCTGACGCGGCCGGAAGTTCCCACGGATATTATGTGATCATAAGGTGGCAACATCTCCCTTCCTCATCAAGTGTCAAGAACAGCTGACCGCCTGGCCGTACGCGCGGAAGCTCTTTGCTTGTTTTCTAGATTCACGCGCGCTGTTTCTTTAAATTCTCCAATATTACTAGAGACTCGCACACTCGATATCGGCTAAATAAACCGGATTACTCAGTTACACTGTACTCAGGCTCAAACAGTCTTTCCTACAATCAATGCTATAATGACTCACTGTAATGACTTCACATTGTTCTTCACTCAACAATATATTATGCACTATTAACACTGGAGTTTCAGTACTTTCTCTCGTGGGCGATAACGCAATAATTCACTGTACTCACAAACGGCTTGTCACTACATGAACATAGCATATATAATGTAGACACATCAAATATCAATACATGGAAAATAAATGATTTCTGGGCACACAGCCTAACTTTCAAATACTGGCATAATATTATATATAATTTACCACTATATGTTCATACCAAAATCTATAGAAAGATGTACACAACACAGTAAATTCATCACTGGTTCCTGGTGCCTGTACACACCAATAATCAACACGAATATTACAAGTACTCTTGATAGTACTGTCTAGCACACTGGTGCTTTACCGTGACATGGGTGAGACTTGCTCACGACATATAAAATCCTCAGGCTAGATAATATAGCCGAATAACATAGCTAACTAAAGGGGAATGGGGAGGGAACTAGAAACACCTACTTCACCCTATCCTCCGATGAGAGTCGAGATGTAGCTCCTGGTCCTCGTGTCGGGAACGCCCCCACACTACACGTCGTCGTGTCCTACCAGAGCCTCTCGTCGTCCCACCGTTTAGCGCGTCGTCTCCGTGCCTCCTCACTGCAGGTCCGTCCTCCTTCTTGACTTCTTGAAGGTTGGAGTCGGTCTCCTGGCCGTCGTCTTCTCCCAGCAACGGCTGTCGCCTACGTCTCAGCTACAGTCGTCCGGTTTCCCCAAATAGTCCTCTCTTTCTCGGCTACCCAGTGGTTCTGTCTGCCACTACGCTGTCACGAACTGGTGAATTGCCACAGATGCCACATACGTCACTGCACGGCTTCACTGCTAGCTGGCACAGTACTTGACTGGAGCACTTGTTGCTCAAATAACCGTCAATTCCCTCTTCTGGTTCAACACATGAACTAGGGAAGACTTCTCAGAGTACTGGCGGGCTTCAGGTGACGCGTAAATCCACGGGAGCGGGAACAACTGTCCAACTGACAGGACCAACCGTCGCACGTCCGACCTCTATGACGTGTCGTGTCTGACTGCTGGCGCCAGCTTGGCGCGCTGGCCGGACCCCCTTCCTTCGTGACGTCACTTTCGCCACGGGAGGTTTTCATTGGCTCCCGGTGCCACATTGCTGTCAGTGACCAATCCGGTGCCACTGACGTCACACGGTTTTGGCGGGAGAACAGGGAGGTAAGCGCCATCTTGGCTCCCTAAAGGGTCTATACCACAGGCCAAAATATTACTATTTCACAAATTTCTCGGCTCTCCGAGAACACTTCACTCTCTCCCATATATCAAATTGTAGCCTGCAACGTAGAGAACGCTTGGGAAAAGTAGACATGACTCTTACTGCAGGCGTGGGAGAATTATAAGGGGGGGAACTCCGTCACAGTACCTACACGTGTCCTCCACACTGGTGTTGTGTACCTACACCTGTCCCCCACACTGGTGTTGTGTACCTACACCTGTCCCCCTCGCAGGTGTTGTGTACCTACACCTGTCAACTACACTGTTGTTGTGTACCTACATGTGTCCCCTACACTAGTGTTGTGTACCTACACCTGTCCCCCACACTGGTGTTGTGTACCTACACCTGTCCCCCACACAGGTGTTGTGTACCTACACCTGTCCCCCACACTGGTGTTGAGGACCTACACCTGTCCTCTACACTTGTGTTGTGTACCTACAGCTGTCCCCCACTCTGGTGTTGTGTACCTACACCTGTCCACTACACTGGTGTTGTGTACCTACACCTGTCCCCCACACTGCTGTTGTGTTCCTACACCTGTCCCCCACACTGGTGCTGTGTACCTACACCTGTCCCCCACACTGGTGTTGTGTACCTACACCTGACCCCTACAATGGTGTTGTGTTCCTACACCTGTCCCCCACACTGGTGTTGTGTACCTACACGTGTCCCCCACACTGGTGTTGTGTTCCTACACCTGTCCCCCACAAAGGTGTTGTGTACCTACACCTGTCCCCCACACTGGTGTTGTGTACTATCACGTGTCCCCCGCACTGGTGTTGTGTACCTACACGTGTGCACTACATTGGTTTTCTGTACCTAAACGTGTCCCCCACACTGGTGTTGTGTACCTACACCTGTCCCCCAGACTGGTGTTGTGTACCTACACCTCTCCCCCACACTGGTGTTGTGTATCTACACGTGTCCCCCCACACTGGTGTTGTGTACCTACACCTCTCACCCACATTGGTGTAGTGTACCTGCACGTGTCCCCCACACAGGTTTAGTGTACCTACACCTGTCCCCAAGACTGGTGTTGTGTACCTACACCTGTCCCCCCACACTGGTTTAGTGTACCTACACGTGTCCCCCACACTGGTGTTGTGTACCTACACCTGTCCCCTACACTGGTGTTGTATACCTACACCTGTCCACTACACTGGTGTTGTGTACCTACACGTGTCCCCAACACTGGTGTTGTGCATCTACAGTTGTCCGCTACACTGTTGTTGTGTTCCTACACCTGTCACCCACACTGGTGTTGTGTACCTACACCTGTCCACTACACTGTTGTTGTGTACCTACACGTGTCCTCCACACAGGTGTTGTGTACATACACCTGTCCCCAACACTGGTGTTGTGTACCTACACCTGTTCCCAACACTGGTGTTGTGTACCTACGCGTGTCCCCCACACTGGTGTTGTGTACCTACACCTGTCCCCCACACTGGTGTTGTGTACCTACACCTGTTCCCATCACTGGTGTTATATACCTACACCTGTCCCCCACACTGGTGTTGTGTACCTACACCCGTTCCCATCACTGGTGATATATACCTACGCCTGTCCCCCACACTAGTGTTTTGTACCTACACCTGTCTTCCACACTGGTGTTGTGTACCTACACCGGTCCACTATACTGTTGTTGTGTACCTACACGCGTTCCCCTCACTGGTGTTGTGTACCTACAACTGTCCCCCACTCTGATGTTGTGCACCTACACCTGCTCACTACACTGGTGATGTGTACCTACACCTGTCCACTATACTGGTGTTGTGTACCGACACTCGTCCAACTACACTGGTGTTGTGTACCTACACCTGTTCCTCATACTGGTGTTGTGTACCTACACCTGTCCCTCACACTGGTGTTGTGTACCTACACGTGCTAACTACATAGGTGATGTGTACCTACACCTGTCCACTACACTGGATTTGTGTACCTACACCTGTCCCCCACACTGGTGTTGTGTACCTACACCTGTCCCTCACAATGGTGTTGTGCACCTACACCTGCTAACTACATAGGTGATGTGTACCTACACCTGTCCACTACACTGGATTTGTGTACCTACACCTGTCCCCCACACTGGTGTTGTGTACCTACACCTGTCCTTCACACTGTTGTTGTGTACCTACACCTGTCCCCCACACTGGTGTTGTGTACCTCCACCTGTCCCTCAAACTGGTGTTGTGTACCTACACCTGTCCACCACATAGGTGTTGTGTACCTACACCTGTCCACTACACTGGTGTTGCGTACCTATACCTGTCCCCCACACTGGTGTTGTGTACATACACGTGTCCTCTACACTGGTGATGTGTACCTACACCTGTCCACCACACAGGTGTTGTGTACCTACACCTGTCCACTACACTGGTGTTGTGTACCTATACCTGGCCCCACACTGTTGTTGTGTACCTACACGTGTTCACTACACTGGTCTTGTGTACCTACACCTGTTTTCCACACTGGTGTTGTGTACCTACACCTGTCCCCCCACACTAGCGTTGTGTACTTGCACTAGTCCTCCTACACTGGTGTTGTGTACCTAAACCTGTCCCCCACACAGGTGTTGTGTACCCACACCTGTCCCCCACACTGGTGTTGTGTACCTACACGTGTCCCCCCTCACTGGTGTTGTGTATCTACACCTGTTTTTCATACTGTTGTTGTGTACCTACACCTGTCCCCCACACTGGTGTTGTGTACCTACACCTCTCCCCCACATTGGTGTAGTGTACCAACACGTGTCCCCCACACTGGTTTAGTGTACCTACACCTGTCCCCAAGACTGGTGTTGTGTACCTACACCTGTCCCCACACACTGGTTTAGTGTACCTACACGTGTCCCCCACACTGGTGTTGTGTACCTACACCTGTCCCCTACACTGGTGTTGTATACCTACACCTGTCTACAACACTGGTGTTGTGTACCTACACGTGTCCCCAACACTGGTGTTGTGTACCTACACTTGTCCGCTACACTGTTGTTGTGTACCTACACCTGTCCCCCACACCGCTGTTGTGTTCCTACACCTGTGTCCAACACTGGTGTTGTGTACCTACTCCCGTCTTCCACACTGGTGTTGTGTACCTACACCTGTCCACTACACTGTTGTTGTGTACCTAAACGTGTCCTCCACACAGGTGTTGTGTACCTACACCTGTGTCCAACACTGGTGTTGTGTACCTACACCTGTCCACTACACTGGTGTTGTGTACCTACAACTGTCCCCCACACTGCTGTTGTGTTCCTAAACCTGTCCCCCACACTGGTGTTGTGTACCTACACCTGTTTTCCACACTGGTGTTGTGTACCTATACCTGTCCCCCACACTAGTGTTGCGTACTTGCACTAGTCCTCCTACACTGGTGTTGTGTACCTAAACCTGTCCCCCACACAGGTGTTGTGTACCCACACCTGTCCCCCACACTGGTGTTGTGTACCTACACGTGTCCCCCCACACTGGTGTTGTGTATCTACACCTGTTTTTCATACTGTTGTTGTGTACCTACACCTGTCCCCCACACTGGTGTTGTGTACCTACACCTCTCCCCCACATTGGTGTAGTGTACCAACACGTGTCCCCCACACTGGTTTAGTGTACCTACACCTGTCCCCAAGACTGGTGTTGTGTACCTACACCTGTCCCCACACACTGGTTTAGTGTACCTACACGTGTCCCCCACACTGGTGTTGTGTACCTACACCTGTCCCCTACACTGGTGTTGTATACCTACACCTGTCTACAACACTGGTGTTGTGTACCTACACGTGTCCCCAACACTGGTGTTGTGTACCTACACTTGTCCGCTACACTGTTGTTGTGTACCTACACCTGTCACCCACACTGCTGTTGTGTTCCTACACCTGTGTCCAACACTGGTGTTGTGTACCTACTCCCGTCTTCCACACTGGTGTTGTGTACCTACACCTGTCCACTACACTGTTGTTGTGTACCTAAACGTGTCCTCCACACAGGTGTTGTGTACCTACACCTGTGTCCAACACTGGTGTTGTGTATCTACACCTGTCCACTACACTGGTGTTGTGTACCTACAACTGTCCCCCACACTGGTGTTGTGTTCCTAAACCTGTCCCCCACACTGGTGTTGTGTACCTACACGTGTCCCCCACAATAGTGTTGTGTTTCTACACCTGTCCCCCACACTGGGGTTGTGTACCTACACGTGTCCCTATCATTGGTGTTGTGTACCTACACCTGTCCCCCACACTGGTGTTGTGTACCTACACCTGTCCCCCACACTGGTGTTGGGTACCTAAACGTGTCCCTCACACTGGTGTTGTGTACCTACACCTGTCCGCCACACTGGTGTTGTGTACCTACACGTGTCCCCCACACTGGTGTTGTGTACCTACACCTGTCCCTCATGCTGGTGTTGTGTACCTACACTTGTCCCCCACACTGATGTTTTGTACCCACACCTGTTTTCCACACTGGTGTTGGGTACCTATTCGTGTCCCCCACACTGGTGTTGTGTACCTACACCTGTCCCCCACACTGGTGTTGTGTACCTATACCTGTCCCCCACATTGGTGTAGTGTACCTACACGTGTCCCCCCCACACTGGTGTTGTGTACCTACACCTGTCCCCCACACTGGTGTTGTGTACCTACACCTGTCCCCCCACACTGGTGTTGTGTACCTACACCTGTCCCCCCACACTGGTGTTGTGTACCTACACGTGTCCCTACACTGGTGTTGTGTACCTACACGTGTCCCCCACACTGGTGTTGGGTACCCACACGTGTTCCCCACACTGGTGTTGTGTACCTACACCCGTCCACTACACTGGTGTTGTGCACATACACCTGTCCCCCACACTGGTGTTGTGTACCTACACGTGTCCCCCACACTGGTGTTGTGTACCTACACGTGTCCCCCACACTGGTGTTGGGTACCCACACGTGTTCCCCACACTGGTGTTGTGTACCTACACGTGTCCCCCACACTGGTGTTGGGTACCTACACGTGTCCCCCACACTGGTGTTGTGTACGTACACCTGTCCCCCACACTGGTGTTGTGTACCTACACCTGTCCCCCCAGACTGGTGTTGTGTACCTACACGTGTCCCTACACTGGTGTTGTGTACCTACACCCCTCCCCCACACTGGTGTTGTGTACCTACAAATGTCCCCAACATTGGCGTTGTGTACCTACACTTGTCCCCCACACTGGTTTTGTGTACCTACACCTCTCCCCCACACTGGTGTTGGGTACCTACACGTGTCCCCCACACTGATGTTGTGTACCTACACCTCTCCCCCACACTGGTGTTGGGTACCTATACGTGTCCCCCACACTGGTGTTGTGTACCTAAACTTGTCCCCAACACTGGTGTTGTGTACCTACACGTGTCCCCCACACTGGTGTTGTGTAACTACACGTGTCCCCCACACTGGTGTTGTGTAACTACACGTGTCCCCCACACTGGTGTTGTGTACCTGCACGTGTCCCCCACACTGGTGTTGTGTAACTATACGTGTCCCCTACACTGGTGTTTTGTACCTACACATGTCCCCCACACTGATGTTGTGTACCTACACCTGTTCCCACACTGGTGTTGTGTACCTACACCTGTTCCCACACTGGTGTTGTGTACCTACACGTGTCCCCCACACTGGTGTTGTGTACCTACACCTGTTCCCACACTGGTGTTGTGTACCTACACGTGTCCCCCACACTGGTGTTGTGTACCTGCACGTGTCCCCCACACTGGTGTTGTGTACCTACACGTGTCCCCCACACTGGTGTTGTGTACCTACACGTGTCCCCCACACTGGTGTTGTGTACCTACACGTGTCCCCCACACTGGTGTTGTGTACCTACACGTGTCCCCCACACTAGTGTTGTGTACCTGCACGTGTCCCCCACACTAGTGTTGTGTAACTACACGTGTCCCCCACACTGGTGTTGTGTAACTACACGTGTCCCCCACACTGGTGTTGTGTAACTACACGTGTCCCCCACACTGGTGTTGTGTAACTACACGTGTCCCCCACACTGGTGTTGTGTAACTACACGTGTCCCCCACACTGGTGTTGTCAGTCTGTTCCCAGCCTCTGGGCAGAGCAGACGAGCGGGTCAGGCACAGTAGTAGGGATGACGATCCACACACGAATTTTTGTGTTTTTGGAAATTCACGTATGGATCGTCAGGGGTTTCAGGGGAATTTGGCCAGTCACAGATTTGGAATTAGGGCATTCTTATGAGAAAAGTAATTTCCGAGACTTCAGAAGTTTGTTAATAGTTTTTATGATGAAAATAAGTTCATACAAGTTTGTTAAGAGATCTTATAGGAGAAATTCAAATTTTTTCAGTACTTACCAATAATAGATATTTAGGCCGTATACATTTAAGTAGGATTCTTACTTAGAAACTAGTATATGTCTATATAACTGAATCATTACCTTGCCCTCCCCTCCCCCTCCCTTCCCAACCCCCCCCCCCCCCCCCCCCCCCGTCACCTGTGTTTACTTTACACTGCCAGCCAGACGCCGCATGCTGGTCACCTCAATAATCTTATCTTCTCTATAATATCTGGATCGTCCCTCTCCTTCATATTGTTCATTCATAATTTCGTACATCGTAATGTTTGTTCCATTTCATTAAAGTAGTCAGTTTTACACAAATAAACAAAGTCAGTAAGCAGAGTCTAGCTCACGTTCCCTGCCTTAGTTTTACTAATACATCTTCTTTAGTATCCAATCATTTTCTTCGAGATTTAAAACATAGCTATTTCAAACGTATTAAAATACAATAATTTATTTATTGAGCTTCAGCTCCTGTCCCCTGCCGTAGTTCCTTCTCATATCGTCGTTAATACCTTACCAATCCCCCTAAAATTTTAAAACAGCCATAATTCGTATGTATTAAAATAAATCATGTTAGTCAGCAAGTTCTAGCTCCTGTCCCCGCCTTAGTTTATCCCCGTAACTTCTTTACTAACAGTACAATCCCTCTAAAATTTTAAATATTCATATTTCAAATGTAGTTCAATGCCTTAATTTAGTTACCGAGCTCCAGCTCTTGTCCTCCAACTTAGTTCCCTCGCATATCTTCGTTATTAACCCATTATTTTTTCATGAAATTTAAACCCGCCATACTTCTAACTGAGTAAATAAAGATAACACATTTACCAAACTCTAGCTCTTGTCATCCGCCTTAGCTCTCTCTCATATCTTCGTTATTACCTAATCAATTTCCCTGAAATTTCAACCCCCGTGTATTTCAGACACAGTAATTAAGATCAAGTCAGTTACTAAGCTCCGGCTCTTGTCCCCCACCTTAGTTCTCACGTATCTTCGTTAATAACCCATCAATTTACCTAAATTTTTACCCTCTGTATTTCAAACGCAGCAAATAAGATCAAAACAGTTAACGAGCTCCAGCTCTCGTCACTACCTTAGTTCTCTATCATATCTTTGTAAATAACCAATAAATTTTCATTAAATATTTAACATAGCTGTTTCAGACATAGTAAATAAAAGCCAGTTCAAATACCGAGTTTTCAACTCTTGTTCACCGCTTAGCTTATTTGTACAAGTTCTTTATTATCCAACTAAATCACCTGAGATTTAAGATCACCTTATTTCTAACATAGTAAAATTAATCAGGGCATATTAGCCAATCTCCATTTCCTCGGCCTTAGATCATCAAACATAAATATATCCGATCAAGTCCCTCTCCAGTCTATCTCTTTACCAGAGTAACCACCTAATCCCAACCTGCGTAATTATCTTTCACCCCCTCCCACCTTCCTCCATCTCATCCAAGTCTCATAAATTTCAATGTAGCTGTTAATTTGCTTTCTTTCCCCTTTCATAGCATATTCTCTGTAAGTTCAGACCAGTACTTAGTCTTACATATTCTCTAGTTCTTTCCATTTTATACAAGACTTAAACAACTATTACCGTGTCCCCTATCATATTTTAACATGACTCATATGTAAATATACCCAACTCCTTCCTTCCATTACAAGTCCCAGCATGTTCGCCTCGCATCTCACTACACTTTATACTTTACATGTTCTTGCATGTGTTCCGCACATCTCAGTTCCGACGCTTACAATCTCTCTCAATCCTTTACACGTTCGCACATGTTCTCAGCCTAACGTTTACAAGTTTTCTACATTCTCTATGTTCTTCACAAGTTCATTGTTCATTCTTTGTATTCACTGTATTCATCAACTTTTCTTACATGTTTTCTGTGTTCTTTGCCATGTTCCCCATATGTCCACTGGGTTCATTCTCTTACATGTTATTTAATTTTCCTTAACTAAAAAAATCTTTCGACAATCAACTAAAAACATAAGTCACTTTCGTCATTTCTCAACTAAACTTATTATCCAATCAACTAAAAATAGTCAGAATTAGCCTCGTTCAACACCGTTCTTAACTAAAATGGCCTTTCTCTTAGCTAAAAATTGTCAAAGGAAACTTTCCAACACTGTTTATAACTAACTTTATCCATCGTCAATCAACTAAAAATAATAACTTTCATCATTTCTTAACTAAACTTATTCCCCCAATTAAAAGAAAATAACCATGTTCATCATGTTTCATTGTCATTTCCTAACTAAAATTATCCATCAATCAACAGAAAAAGTCATGGTCATAATGTTTTTAACTAAAGTATTCATCAGTCAACTAAAAATAGTCACTTTCATCATGTTTCCTTGTCATTTCTTAACTGAAATATCACTTCTCTCAACTGAAATAGTCAAGTGCATCCTCTTTCCAACACTGTTCTTAACTAAAGTAACCTTTCACTTCGCTAAAAAATAGTCAAATGTAACTTTTTCAGCACTTTCGTAACTAAAATTATATGTCGTTAAGTAAGAAATATAGTCAAAGACACTCTTCGAGACATCAAGGACTTACTCAAAGACATCAAAGTTGCACTCAAAGACATCCTTTGAGACATCAAAGACATCCTTCAAGACTTCAAAGACACTCTCAGTGACGCCAACGTTACTCTTCGAGAAATCAAAGACACTCTTCGATACATCAATGACACATTGAAAGACACGCTCAAAATCATCAAATACTACTCACGTCCTCAAAGTTAATCTCAGGCATCTTTATCCGTAAAAGTTATTCTCAGAGCTACCAAAAGTTATTCTCAGAGTCATCAAAGGTATTCCCCGAGTCATCAACGTTATTCTCAGAGTCATCAAGGTTATTCTCAGAGTCATCGAAGTTATTCTCTAAGTCATCAAACTTGTTCTCTAAGACATAAAGTTATTCTCTATCTCATCAAAAGTTATTCTTTGAGCTATCAAACAATACTACTCATGTTCTCAAAAGTCATTCTCAAAGTCATCAAAGATATTCTCAGAGTCGTCAAAAGTAATCTCTAACTCACTTTCGTTCATCATGGTCATTCTCTAAAACATCAAAAGTTATTCTCAGAGTCATCAAAGGTAATTTCTAAGTCAGTCATTCATCAAAGTTATTCTCTATGTCATAAACGTTATTCCCAGAGACATTAAAATTAATCTAAGTCATCAAAGTTATTCTCAGTCATCAAATGTTATTCTCAAAGTAACCTTCCGTTCATCAGAGAAGCTTTCTAAGGCATCTTCGTTCATCAAAGTTGTTCTCTAAGAAGTCAATGTTGTTCTCTAAGACATCTTCAGACATAAAACATCTCTCCAAATACAACTAGTTCAGCTTTTCATATCAAACTTACTTACATTTCTGTTAACTTTACCTTAAAACTATTCTCTGAACAACACTGCATAAACCTAAACCTAACCTAGTTTACATAACCTAACCTAACTAAACTAACCTGTCTTACCTATCCTAACTTAACTAACCTAGCCTATCCTAACTTTACCTAACCTATATGGTTAGAGAGGCTAGGGAGGGGGAAGACATATCGTGCGCGCTCCGTTAAAATCGTGACATTAACCAGGATTTCTTAGGACTACTGCCATGGATTACTGATTACAGACATAACAAAGTGCATAGTGACCCGCTGGAAAATTGAAAACAGTCATTAACAATAGAACTTTGTGTTAAATAGAGAATAAACGGGAGACCACGTGTGAGCCAGTGCACGAGGCTTTGTGTACATGCGTGTATGAGGAAAAAATAGTGAACAGTGATTCGGGGAACAGTGAAGTGGAACGGGTCTCACAACAACATATAAGTTGGAAGTGAAGGAAAATCGTGCATAGAATACTAGAAATATAGAATAGTGGAAGAGGCGGCATCAGTGGTTATAAATCGAGTAACTGGAAACTGGTGACATCAACCTGGGACAACAAGAGGTCACCTGTACCGACCGGGGACCAGCTCTGCTACCCTACGCTAAGTACCTGCCATAAAGTTTGAACAAAATAACATACATAATATTACAAATATACGGTATACATATAATATTATAAATATTAAATATATAAATATATACATATAATTCTATAAAGAGTTAAAAGGACTGACATCAACAAGTGATCCATACAGTGAACCACAAATACCATACAATACATCAGACAATGGAGAGGTGTGGCGAGTGTTCGGGAGTACTGGGAAAACGTAATGTAGGCGTAACGTGTTGCATCTGTAACAAAAGATTTCACCTGGGCTGTACAGAAGTATCTCCAGGATGCACAAAAAGGCAAGGAATTTACTGGGTTTGCAAAGATGACAGATTAATGTTAGAGAACATAACTAATCTGATGAAAAACATTCCCGAGTCACAGAGATTATCATTCACAGACACACTACCAGTGATATATGCGGACTGGGAAAAGACAACATTGGATAACGATCAAAACTCAGGAACAGATAGTTTAGAGAACCGCAGCAGTAGTGTGGAGGAAGAGGGTATTGTGGTACAAAATAACAGCAATATTGCAGAGCCAGGTAATATAAACAATGAGAGCAACAGACAGAGTGCATAGTTGAAGGAATTGGGACGAAAAACGGAGATGGCTCCAATAAAGAGGTAGACAAGACAGACAGAGATATATATACCTTGAAAAACGCAAAACCGGAACATATTTGCAAATTCTACGCTAAAGGAATATGCAAATATGGAAAATTAGGAGCAAAATGCCATTTTCTGCATCCTCGAAAATGCAGGAACATGTTGGAGAGGGGTACATGCCGTTTTGGAACAGGGTGTAGATACTTCCACCCTAAATTATGTCAATTTTCAATTAGGGACAAAAAATGCTACAATCTTCAGTGTCCGGAATTCCACGTGAGAGGTACACAGCGTTATAGACGGGAAGATCAATATGACACTACTGGAATTTTTTTAGAGGAAGGCAGAAGCAGAGTAGTAAATATAACAGAGAGGAACAGTCAGATGGAACCACTACAGGATTACAGAGGGGAAGGGAGATACCCACAAGACTGGAATACAAACTATCAACAAGCACACAGGTGCTACACCAGACAACACCCGTCCAACTACCAAAACTGGACGAATCACTTCCAAAACAACACACCCTGGACGCAAACACAGTGGCCTCCTTACCAGAGCCTCAGATATTAACACCAAGTAAGGCATTCAGCACTTCCACTAACACGATAACATCATTTATATTTGCCAACACCCAGGGTATAAAAACACGCAAATCCAGCAAAGTTCACTTTATTGATGGTCTCCTTCATGAGGTAAATGCAGTGTTTGCAGCCCTAACAGAAACCCACACAAAGGACTACCATGATGGTGAAATATGGATCTCAGAGTACAATCTTTTCAGATGTGATAGGAAACACCGGCTTCAGGGTGGGGTCAGCCTCTACATCAAAGACACATTCATCTGTACTGAGCTGCTAAACACCTCAAATGATATGGTGGAAGTGCTGATAATCAAAATAGAGATTCTAAATGTAGTTATTGTTCTTGTATATAAGTCACCGGAGGCAAACCCTCAGCAGTTTAAAGACCAACTAATGAAAATAGAACACTGCTTGGAAAACCTCACTAATCCAGCTCCGAACATCATCCTGCTTGGGGACTTTAACCTACGGCACCTGAAATGGAAGCACCTGGCTAATACAGTAATATCAGAAAGAATACCAGGAAGTAGCCTAAATGAACAGGCACATGCAAATGACCTACTACGGATGTGCGACAGGTTTGCCTTAAACCAGCAAATAGTAGAACCAACTAGGAAGGAGAACACGCTGGACCTCATTTTCACTAATAATGATGAATTGATCAGGAACATAATGATTACAAATACCTGTTACTCAGATCACAACTTAATTGAAGTTATGACAACCATGGGGAGTAGACCTTCAATACCAGTCCAGATTCCCGGTGGAGGAGATTTAAGCAAATTCAACTTCAATAATAAACAGATAAACTGGGAGCAAATAAACCAGGACTTCACAGAAATAAACTGGGAAGAACAGCTAGAAAATGCAAACCTGAACCAGTGCCTGGAAAAAATATGCTCAGTAGCACTAGAAATATGTTCAAACCGCATACCCCTAAGAAAAAAGAGAAAGAGATGCAGATTGGAACGGGAACGTCGTTCCCTATATAGGCGAAGAAAACGAATCGCGGAACAACTTGAGAGTCGCACCTTATCTCAAGAACGGCGAAGGAGGTTAGGTAGAGAAATAGAAACAATTGAATTCAAGCTACAAGAATCATACAAAACCCAGGAGAGGCAAAAGGCCATCAGTGAAATAGAGAGAAATCCGAAATATTTTTTCTCTTATGCAAAATCAAGATAAAAAACCACATCTAGTATCGGGCCCCTGCGAAAGGGAGATGGAACTTTCACCGATGACAACAAAGAAATGAGCGAGCTACTGAGGAAGCAGTACGACTCTGTTTTCAGTGAGCCATTAAACGCACTAAAGATTGATAACCCAAATGAATTTTTCATGGATACGATACCAACATCAAATCATATATCAGACGTCACCCTATCCCCACTAGATTTTGAAGAAGCCATAAACAATATGCCTATGCACTCTGCACCAGGCCCGGATTCTTGGAACTCCATATTCATCAAGAACTGTAAAAAACCACTATCGCAGGCCCTCCACATTCTGTGGAGACAAAGCCTAGATACTGGCGTTATTCCTGATATACTAAAAACAGCAGAAATAGCACCACTTCATAAAGGAGGAAATAAGGCAGAAGCAAAAAATTACAGACCGATAGCACTAACATCGCACATTATAAAAAATTTTGAGAGTGCTAAGAAGTAAGATCACAAAATACATGGAATCACAGCATCTCCATAACCCCGGACAACACGGTTTCAGAACAGGTCGCTCGATCATCTTGCCTGTCGCAGTTGCTGGACCACTATGATTTGGCATTAGATGGAATTACCGGAATTACCGGAATTACAAAAGGAATTACCGGAAAAATAGGCAGATGGATCTACAATTTCCTGACCGACAGAACCCAATGTGTAATAGTCAACAAAATAAAATCCAGCCCATCAACCGTGAAGAGCTCAGTCCCCCAGGGTACTGTGCTTGCTCCAGTACTTTTTCTCATCCTCATATCGGACATAGACAAGAACACAACCTATAGCACTGTATCATCCTTTGCAGATGACACTAGGATCTTCATGAGAGTAGGCAACATAGAGGACACGGCAAACCTCCAGTCAGATGTAGATCAGGTCTTTCTATGGGCTACAGAAAATAATATGGTGTTTAACGAAGATAAGTTCCAGCTCATGCGCTATGGAAAAAATGAAAATATATAAACGGAAACCACATACAAAACTCAGGCAAATCATAACATAGAACGAAAAGGCAATGTAAAGGATCTGGGTGTACTCATGTCGGAAGACCTTACCTTTAAAGAACACAATAAAGTAGCCGTCACAACTGCAAGAAAAATGACAGGTTGGATAACAAGAACTTTTCACACTAGAGATGCTATACCGATGATGACACTTTTCAAAACGCTTGTGCTCTCTAGAGTGGAGTACTGCTGCACAATGACAGCCCCTTTCTAAGCTGGAGAAATTGCCGACCTGGAGAGCGTGCAGAGATCCTATACTGCTAGAATTCTCTCAGTAAAACACCTAAACTATTGGGACCGACTAAAGAGCCTAAATCTGTACTACACATAAGGGGCATAACTGGGCGACCCCTCACAGTGTTCAAGAGAGAACTGGATAAGCACCTCCAAAGGATACCTGATCAACCAGGCTGTGACTCATACGTCAGGCTGCGAGCAGCCGCGTCCAACAGCCTGGTTGATCAGTCCAGCAACCAGGAGGCCTGGTCGACGACCGGGCCGCTAGGACGCTAAGCCCCCGGAAGCACCTCAAGGTAACCTAGCTTACATAACCTAACCTAACTTACCCAACCTAAACTACATAACCTAACCTTACCTAACTTACCTTACCTAACTTACTTATCCCAACTTACCTATCCTAACCTAACATAACTTGCATAACCTAACCTACCCTACCTAACCTTACCTAACTTACCTATCCCAACTTAACTAACCTAACATAACATGCATAACCTAACTTACTTAACCTAACCTAACCTACCTAACCTAACCTTTCCTAACTTAACTTATCCTAGCTTACATAACCTAACCTAACTTTCCCAACCTAACCTAACCTAGCTTACCTACCCTAACTTACCTTACCTAACTTACCTATCCTAACTTAACTAACCTAACATAACTTGCATAACCTAACCTATCCTACCTAACCTTGCCTAACTTACCTATCCTAACTTAACTAACCTAACATAACTTGCATAACCTAACCTAACCTATCCTAACTTAACCTAGCTTACATAACCTAACCTAACCTAACTTAACATAAATTACTTAACTTAACCTAACCTAACTTAGTCTAAAATAACCTAACCTATCCTAACTTAACTCACCTAACCTATCCTAACTTAACTCACCTAACCTATCCTAACTTAACTCACCTAACCTATCCTAACTTAACTCACCTAACCTAACTTACCTTGCATAACCTAACCTAACTTACCTTGCATAACCTAACTTAACCTATCCTAACTTACCTTGCATAACCTAACTTAACCTATCCTAACTTAACTCACCTAACCTAACTTACCTTGCATAACCTAACCTAACTTACCTAACCTAACTTAACCTATCCTAACTTAACTCACCTAACCTAACTTACCTTGCATAACCTAACCTAACTTAACCTAAAATAACCCAACCTATCCTAACTTAACCTAAAATAACCCAACCTATCCTAACTTAACCTAAAATAACCCAACCTATCCTAACTTAACTAACCTACCCCCTCCCCATCCGGCCCGTTGGCGTCGTGAGGGGGCTTGGTGGACGGCTGCCGGAGTGTGATGCTCCGCGGGGCAGTCCTCTGTCCTTTTCTGGCCTTGCACTCCTGCTGCTGTCTTCTCTAATTGTGCCGGATCGCTTTTCCTTTTCCTTATGTTTCGCTTTTCTCCCCCCTCTTCTCCTATCTGCTTGTCGTTTCCTGCCGACCTTTTGCTTGTTTTGGATTATTTCTTTGGACTTCTTCTATTTTGATGCCCAGGTGCTTGAGGAGGCATACTCTTGCACCCGTAGAACTGTAGTACCCAACGTCTCGAACGAGGGGAACCTTTTATTGTTAATCCCCCTTTCGTCGCTGAACCCGATCTCGACGGACTGACGGTTCTTAAGGTGGCGTTTGTGGGGCGTATACTCACGACGCACCCCTAGGGGGCCCCGGCATGTTCGGCGATAGCTTCCTGTTGGGTGTCCTGCCTCTAATTGTGGCTCCATGGTGGGTATGGGGGCACATTCGGGAATGAATTTCTTTCTCTTCGTCTCTATGTCGCTGTTTCCGTTGTACCCTCTCAGGCTCGTGGGGTGGGCGACCAAGCCTCCGAGTCGGCCTGTATTGGAAGACCAGGCTCTGTAGCTCCCGCTGCGTTGGGCCCCGACCTTGCTCCTCTTTTGACCGTCCTGACTTTTTCCCCCAGCTCCCCTCCCTCCTCTGTGGTTGGGTCGAGCCTCCAGCCCCCAGTGGTGACCACTTCGTCCCCTGGTGCGGTTAAGTCTCTCGTTGTGACTACTGCGCCTTTTGACCCCTCTCTCTCTAGGGGTTCTCAACGCCGTTCGCGCCCCAGCCGCACTCGCTCGATTCCTTCCCGTGCTGATGCGCATCAGGCCTTGTTTGGTCCTGCTTCATGGGCCAAATACTTTGATCTCCTCCCTCTTGATTCTGCGCCTCCTGACGATTTCTCCCTCCATCGGCATCTTGTAGATTCGGTGGATGTGTCTGTTACCTTCAACCCCACTCGTCTCGGTACACGTGTCATTGCTGCTCCTTCTCAGGATGTAGCTTCCCGCTTGGCTGCCTTATCTTGCCTTGGCGAAATCCCTGTTCGGGTCTCCAAGAACGTTCAGATGAATGCCAGTGTTGGCACTATTCTCCTCTCACCCCATGTTGCGACCAGTGTTCGGAATCTGCAGGATTGCCACGATGATATTCGGCATATCCTTGATGCCCAAGGCCATTCTGTCCTCCAGGTTGACTCGTTTACTCGTCCCCCTCGTGGTCGTCGCCGTCAACCCCTTCGCGTTGTGAAGATCACCTTTGATGGTAGGACCCTTCCATCCTCTGTCATTCTTGCTGGTGCCAGGTGCTCTGTCCAGGAGTATATTCCTTCTCCTCGGCTTTGTAACAAGTGCTGGAGGTTTGGGCATGGTGCCCTCCGCTGCTCTGGCACTGTCTCTCTCTGTCCTTTGTGTGGGGGTGAAGGTCACTCTAAGTCGGAGTGCACTTCTCCCCAAGCTCGCTGCCTCAACTGCGGTGAGGCCCATCCTATCTTCTCCCGTGCCTGTATCCATTATAAGCTTGAGGCAGCCGTCCTCAACTTGAAGCACTGGGAGCGTTTATCTTTTCCTGAGGCGAGGCGCCAGGTTCGCCGGCTCCTGCCTTATGCTAACGTCTCTTATGCTCGCGTGTTGCGCTCTTCCTCTCCTCGTCCTTCCCTCCTTCCTCAGACTCACAGCCGTTTCCGGGCCTTGGACCCTGATACGCCCACTGCCCCCTCCTCTGTTCCTTTGAGTTCTGTCCCGAGGGGTCCCCCTCCTGGTCCTCTGTCTGGGGTTCCCCTTCTTTCTACCCGGTCTGTCATGTCTCCTGTGTCTTCTTCCTCGTCCCCCTCCGATCCTCCTTCCCATCCTCTTCCTCCATCTATCGGCTCTCCCCGCCGCCTGTCGGTGCAGGCGGATGTCCATCGCTCTCCTAACGGCCGTCGTGTGTGCTCTCGTTCAGCTTCTCCTGTTGAGACACTGGAATCCGTTGCCCAGTACGTAGTTGCTGGGACTCCAGTCTCTTTAAGTCAGAAGCGTAAGCCTGGCTCCTCTCCTTCCTCCTCCCCGGCGGGTAAGAAGGCTTCGCTTTCTTCCTCAGCTCCTACTTCTGGCTCTGTTGCTCCTTCCCCTCCCGTTTCAGTGATTGCGCCCCCTGTTCCTGCTATGGAGGTTTCTTTGGCCCCTGCTTCCCTTTCGGTTGCTGCTCTTGCTGGGGTGCGCTCCCCTCCTTCTACTCCCCCTCTTCCTGCTGCTGTCCTTGACTGCTCCTCTCCGTTGTCTCCTCCTCTTCCTCCTTCTCCTCCTCCTCCGGACCCCGCCCGCCCACCTCTGATCTGTTCTCCCGTTTCCTTCCCTCCGTCTTTGCTCAGTTTACCCATGCCCCCTAACCCTGACTTTGCTGACCCTGATCCCGACCCTGATATTCTTTAACGTGCTCTGTTGCTCTTTCGCCTTTGTTTCTTCCTTGTTCTCTGTTTTTGTCCTTTCTCTTCTCGTCGTTGTCCATTCTTCAATGGAACGTTCGAGGTTATTACGCCATTTTCCTCGAACTCCAACTTCTGATTTCACGATTTTCGCCCCTTTGTGTCTGTCTCCAAGAGCCGATGCTTGGTGCTCGTCCTGGTCGTTTTCTTGGCTATTCCTTTCTCTCCCCCCCCCCCCCAGCCGTTGCTGGGGCTTCTAATTCTTCTGCTCTCTTCATTCGTGCTGATGTTCCCTTTGTTCCTTTACTTTTTCCTTCGCCTCTCCATTGTTCTGCTGCTCGTATCTTTGTGGGGAAATGGTACACAGTTTGTTCCATTTATCTCCCCCCGAGTGTCCCGCTTTCTCTTCCTGATTTGAGACACCTCCTAGACTCCTTGCCGGAGCCTGTGCTCCTGCTGGGTGACTTCAATTGTCGTCATTCTCTTTGGGGTGACGTTCTGACGAATACCCGGGGTCGCCTTCTTGAGCCGTTTCTCCTCTCTTCTTCCCTGTCTCTTGCCTCATTTGGACTCTCGGACTCGCACCCTTTCGTGTCTTGATCTTTCTCTCTGCTCTTCTTCTCTTTACTTAGATTTCACGTGGCAGGTTCTTGATGACCTCCATGGAAGTGATCATTTCCCCATCCTTGTTTCCTTTTTCTCTTTTCGCCCTTCCCTCTCTTTCCCTAGGTGGCAGTTTGCTAAGGCGGACTGGACCCTATTTACCCTAAGTGCTGCTCTCTCTGACCTCTCCCTTCTGCCTCTCTCTCGCGCTCTCCTCCTTTTTCATGACACTGTCTTCAACGCTGCCCTCCGCTCTATTCCTCGCTCTTCCTCTCGGGGTCCACGGAAGTGCGTTCCCTGGTGGAATGCGGACTGTGCTCGGGCTGTCCGCTGTAAGCGTGCAGCCTGGAAGAGGCACCGCCGTAGGCAGACGACCGATTCTTTTCTTTTCTTTCGGAAAGCGAGTGCGGTGGCCCGTAGGGCCATCCGTACGGCTAAACGTGAATGTTGGGCATCTTATGTCTCAACAATTACGTCCGAAACCCCTCTGACCCAGATCTGGAAGCGTATCCGCAAGATTGCGGGTAAGTTCGTTCCCGATGTTTCACCGGTCCTTCACCTCCATGATACTCTTGTGGCGGACCCGTTGCAGGTCGCTTCCGTACTGGGTTCCCACTTTTCTTCTGTTAGCTCTGGTCTTCATCTTCCCCAATCTTTCCTTCTTCGTAAACCTGTCCTTGAGTCTCGTCCTTTAGATTTCTGCACTCTTCTTCAGCTTCCCTATAATGATCCCTTCTCTCTCTCTGAACTTCGTTCTGCCCTGGCCCTCTGCGGTTCTACGGCGGCGGGCTCCGATGGTATTCATATGAGATGCTTCGCCATCTCCCTCCGTGCACGTCTCAGTATTTACTGAGTCTGTATAATCGGATCTGGGAGTCGTCGTCAGTCCCTGAGGACTGGCTCGATGCCGTTGTCCTCCCTGTTCGCAAACCGGGGTCTCTGGGTACTTCCCCTAAGGACTTTCGCCCAATTGCCCTCACAAGTTGTGTCTGCAAACTCTTTGAACATATGGTTAACGTTCGTCTGATGTGATTCCTGGAACACCATCACCTCCTCTCCCCTTCTCAATTTGGTTTCCGCAAGTGCCGCAGCACGACAGATGTCCTGGTGAACTTGGAGGTCTATATTTGTACTGCTTTTGCTGCGAAGACCTCCTTTGTTGCCGTCCTTTTTGACCTGGAAAAGGCTTACGACACCACTTGGCGATATCATATTCTATCTCAACTTCATTCTTTTGGCCTTCGTGGTCGTCTCCCTCTCTTTCTCCACAGCTTCCTCTCTCGTCGTTCCTTTCGGGTGCGCCTTGGTACCGCTCTCTCTGCCTCTTTTCAGCAATACGAAGGTGTGCCCCAGGGTAGTGTTCTGAGCACTACTCTTTTTCTGGTTGCCCCTCAATGGTCTTCTTTCCTCTCTTCCTTCAGGTGTCTTCTCCGCTCTCTATGTCGATGATCTTACCCTTTGCTGTCAGGGTGATGATTCGCCTCTCCTTCAGCGCCGGCTTCAACTTGCAATTGATGCCGTGTCATCTTGGGCCACCGATCATGGCTTCAAGTTGTCTACTTCTAAGACTTGTGCCACGACTTTTACGCGGAAACGGGTCGTTCTTCGTCCCTCTTTGTCACTTTATGGTCATCCCCTTGAGTACAAAGATTCCGCGAAGCTTTTGGGGTTATTCCTTGACACTCGTTTGTCTTGGTCTCCCCATATCTCTTACCTCCGTGTTGAGTGCTCTAAGGCCCTTACCCTCCTTCGGGTCTTGTCCCATACTTCTTGGGGGGCAGATAGGCGCACTCTCCTTGCTTTACATTCCTCTCTCGTCCTGTCGAAGCTCGATTATGGTTACCCTACTTACTCGTCTGCTTCTCCTTCTACTCTTCGCCGTCTTGATGCTTTGCACCATACTGGGTTGCGCCTCAGTTCTGGTGCCTTTAGTTCGACTACCGTCCTTAGCTTGTATGTTGTTACTGGCTTCCTGTCTCTCCAAGACCGCCGTGATCGCTACTGTCTTCGCTATCTTGCGCGGTCCTTACAACATCCTTCCTCTCGCCTCTGTCGTGCTTTAACTTTTACCCCTCCTGCAGTTACTGTTCCTCTTCACCACCTCCCTCTTTCTGTCCGGTTATCTCGCCTACAGGACTCTCTTTCCGTTCGTATTTCTAATGTTTCTCCTCGTGTTGTTCCTTCTTTGCCCCCGTGGAGAGTCCCTCTTCTGCGGTTTTGTACATCCTTGACCCGTATCACTAAAGCTTTTACCCCTCCTACGGTTCTAAAACGCCTTTTCCTTGAGCACTTTTCTTCTCATTCCCACTCCGTTTCTGTCTTCACCGATGGGTCTAAGTCTGCGGACGGTGTTGGCTACTCTGTTGTTTTTCCTGATCGCACTTATATGTGTCGCTTACCTCCGGAGACTAGCATCTTTACAGCGGAGCTTTATGCTATTCTCTATGCTCTTCGTCTCCTGCTTTCTCGTTGTCAGTCTTCCTTTGTAGTTGTTGTTGACTCTCGTAGTGCCCTCATGGCTCTCGTGTCCTTTAATCCGGTTCATCCAGTAGTTGTCGAGATCCAGCATTGGCTGTTTCTTGTTCACAGTAAATTTAAGTCGGTTGAGTTTCATTGGGTTCCCAGCCATATTGGTGTGTCTTTAAATGAGCGTGCGGATGCTGCCGCCAAGGAAGCTGTCCGCTCTTGTCCCATCTCTCATAAAGGTATTCCGTATTCCGACTTTTACCCGGTTATCCATTCCTCAGTCCTTACCCGTTGGCAGGCTTCTTGTATATATATATATATATATATATATATATATATATATATATATATATATATATATATATATATATATATATATATATATATATATATATATATATATATATATATATATATATATATATATATATATATATATATATATATGTCTTAGTCGACATGAACTTGAAAGTCTTAGTCGACATGAACTTGAAACCGGCCATATACTGCAGGTATGTTGACGACATTTTTACACAGGTACCTGATGTCAGACATCTGCAGGAGCTGAAAGAGGCATTTGAGCAGAGTTCCGTGCTGCGTTTCACTTACGAGATGGAAAAGGATGGGAAGCTGCCCTTTCTAGATGTAACAGTCATGGAAAAGGGCGGAGGTTTCCACACTGCAGTCTACACTAAGGAAACACACATAGGAATGTGCCTAAATGCCAACAGCGACTGCCCAGACAGGTACAAGAGGAGTGTTGTTAACGCATATGTCGACCGTGCTCTCAGCCACAGCTCAGAATGGAAGCAAGTCGACGAAGAACTCTGTAGGGTAAGGCAGGTCCTAGTCAATAACGGCTTCTCCAATGGTTTCGTCGAAGACATCATAAGAAGGAAAGTGAAAAGCCATGCAACCTCTGAAGAGACAACTAACACAACACCTATACCCCCTATTAGACTATTTTACAGGAACTTCTTTTCCACAGCTCATAAAACGGAGGAAAGGGTCCTGAAAGATATTGTTAATAGAAACGTTATCCCTACAGACAAAAAACAGAGGATACAACTGACGATTTACTATAAAACCAGAAAAACGGCCAGCCTACTCATGAGAAACTCTCCAGACACAAAACAGAACGCTTTAAAAGAGACTAACGTCGTCTATGCCTTCAAATGCCCACTTGGGGACTGTAAGCTCCAAAAAACCCAGTATATAGGCAAGACAACAACATCTCTTTCTAGGCGTTTAACGATGCATAAGCAACAGGGCTCCATTAAGGAACATATAATCTCTTCCCACAACCAAACCATCGCCAGAGAAATCCTAGTAAACAACACAGAAATCATCGATAGATACAGCGATAGCAGGCGGCTTGACGTTTGCGAGGCACTACACATCAAGAAGTCAACACCAGCAATCAACAGCCAATTATTGCACAACTATATTCTACCCACCTCAAGACTCCGCTCCAATATAGAAGCATCAAGAAATATGGACCAATAGGCTTTCTACAAACACTTCTATTCAATATCCATTGTTTCGTGTTCTGTCTTGTGTTGATGAAATTAATACCCTATTAATACTCTTGTTCTGTCTTGTGTTGATGAAATTAATACCCTATTAATACCATATTTTGTTCTGTCTTGTGTTAATGCCACATCACCCCTTCCACCTCACTCAAATGTAGATATAAAATCGGAGATACGTAAGTTCTATTCAGTTGTGTATTTGTGAACTAAAGTCTTTGAAAATGTAATAAGTTTTACGAATCGCGCCCGTGTCGCGTCAGACTAGAAATAAAAATGAATTTTGGAGAATTGATTTTTGATTTACCTCCAACAGTGAAGCGTAATGTACGAAAGATTGAGAAAATTCGTGTTAGAATTATTAATCTTACTTTTTCGGTCATATTTAATAATATATATATATATATATATATATATATATATATATATATATATATATATATATATATATATGTCGTACCTAGTAGCCAGAACTCACTTCTCAGCCTACTATGCAAGGCCCGATTTGCCTAATAAGCCAAGTTTTCATGAATTAATTGTTTTTCGACTACCTAACCTACCTAACCTAACCTAACCTAACTTTTTCGGCTACCTAACCTAACCTAACCTATAGAGATAGGTTAGGTTAGGTTAGGTAGGGTTGGTTAGGTTCGGTCATATATCTACGTTAATTTTAACTCCAATAAAAAAAAAATTACCTCATACATAATGAAATGGGTAGCTTTATCATTTCATAATAAAAAAATTTGAGGAAATATATTAATTCAGGAAAACTTGGCTTATTAGGCAAATTGGGCCTTGCATAGTAGTCCAAAAAGTGCGTTCTGGCTACTAGGTACGACATATATATATATATATATATATATTTATTTATTTATTTATTTATGCATATACAAGAATGTACATAAGGAATGTGAGGATACAATTATGGTAATTACAGTCTTGTAAAGCCACTAGCACGCGCAGCGTTTCGGGCAGGTCCTTAATCTAAGAAAATTTTAAGGAGGTAAATACTTGCAAAATTTATAGACAAAAAAATGATAACAGATTACATGGAATGAAAAAAAAAATGAGAGAAAATTATAGGTACAGTATATTAAAGCACATAGGTAGCTATGATTGATTGCAATGACAGCTTAAAATGGTAGTTGACAACAAATTGGTAGGCACAATACTGCAGAAACAATATAAGATTGATTGCAATGACAGCTTGAATGGTAGTTGACAAAAATTGGTAGTCACAATACAGCATATGGCTAGCACATAAAAGAAGACAGCAATGAACACAATGATAAGGTTGTTTGATATTACATAAAAATTATGAGATTGGGTACCACTAGGTACAGAGCAAATTTAAAGCTCAGTGTAGGAAACTAAATAGATGAAGTTAGGTACTTTTTGGTTTTGCTTTTAAATAAGGCAAAAGTTTTACAGTTTTTCAATTCACTGGGGAGTGAGTTCCATAGACTAGGTCCCTTAATTTGCATAGAGTGTTTACACAGATTAAGTTTGACCCTGGGGATATCAAAGAGATATTTATTTCTGGTGTGGTGATAATGGGTCCTATTACATCTGTCCAGGGAGAGTTTCAGAGCATGGTTTGCATTTAAGAACAGGGTTTTGTAAATGTAGTTGACACAAGAGAATGTGTGGAGGGAGTTAATATTTAGCAAGTTTAGAGATTTAAACAAGGGAGCTGAGTGTTGTCTGAAAGCAGAGTTAGTTATTATTCTGATAGCAGATTTTTGCTGTGTGATGATGGGCTTAAGGTGGTTTGCAGTGGTAGACCCCCATGCACAGATACCATAATTAAGATAAGGGTAGATTAGTGCATAATATAGTGAGAGGAGAGCAGAGTTAGGAACATAATATCTGATTTTGGAGAGTATACCAACTGTCTTAGAGACTTTCTTAGTTATGTGTTGAATGTGGGTGCTGAAGTTGAGTCTCTTGTCTAGGAATAGGCCAAGAAACTTGCCATCATTTTTATTACTGATGTTAATGTTGTCTATCTGTAGCTGAATTGCATTTGATGATTTGCTTCCAAATAAGATGTAGTAAGTCTTTTCGATGTTTAATGTTAGTTTGTTCGTTGACATCCATAAGTGGACTTTTTTTAATTCATTATTCACAACATTATTTAGTGTATGTGGGTTGAGGTTTGAGTAGATAAGGGTAGTATCGTCAGCAAACAATATAGGTTTGAGAATATTAGAGACATTAGGCAGATCGTTTATATATATAAGAAATAGAAGAGGTCCTAAGATGCTGCCCTGTGGCACTCCAACGGTAATTGGTAGAGTGGAAGAAGTTGTATCATTGATGGTTACATATTGGTGTCTGTCACTAAGATAGGATCGGATGTAGTCAAGGGCAAGGCCTCGGATTCCATAATGCTGGAGTTTAAGTAAGAGGTAGTTGTGATTAACAGTATCAAAGGCTTTTCTTAGGTCAATGAAGAGTCCAATCGGAAACTCATTTTTGTCAAGGGCTGAGTAGATAATGTCAAGGAGACTAATGATTGCATCATTGGTACTCTTTTGGGACCCTTTTGAATGTACTCTTTTGTACTGTACTCTTTTTGATATATATATATGTCGTACTTAGTAGCCAGAACGCACTTCTCAGCCAACTATGCAAGGCCCGATTTGCCTAATAAGCCAAGTTTTCATGAATTAATTGTTTTTCGTCTACCTAACCTACCTAACCTAACCTAACCTAACTTTTTCGGCTACCTAACCTAACCTAACCTATAAAGATAGGTTAGGTTAGGTTAGGTAGGGTTGGTTAGGTTCGGTCATATATCTACGTTAATTTTAACTCCAATAAAAATAATTGACCTCATACATAATGAAATGGGTAGCTTTATCAATTCATAAGAAAAAAATTAGAGAAAATATATTAATTCAGGAAAACTTGGCTTATTAGGCAAATTTGGCCTTGCATAGTAGGCCGATAAGTGCGTTCTGGCTACTAGGTACGACATATATATATATATATATATATATATATATATATATATATATATATATATATATATATATATATATATATATATATATATATATATATATATATATATATATATATATATATATATATATATATATATATATATATATATATATATGTCGTACCTAGTAGCCAGAATGCACTTCTCAGCCTACTATGCAAGGCCCGATTTGCCTAATATGCCAAGTTTTCATGAATTAAGGTTTTTTCGACTACCTAACCTACCTAACCTAACCTAACCTAACTTTTTCAGCTACCTAACCTAACCTAACCTATAAAGATAGGTTAGGTTAGGTTAGGTAGGGTTGGTTAGGTTCGGTCATATACCTACGTTAATTTTAACTCCAATAAAAAAAAATTGACCTCATACATAATGAAATGGGTAGCTTTATCATTTCATAAGAAAAAAATTAGAGAAAATATATTAATTCAAGAAAACTTGGCTTATTAGGCAAATCGGGCCTTGCATAGTAGGCTGAAAAGTGCGTTCTGGCTACTAGGTACGACATATATATATATATATATATATATATATATATATATATATATATATATATGTCGTACCTAATAGCCAGAACGCACTTCTCAGCCTACTATTCAAGGCCCGATTTGCCTAATAAGTAAAGTTTTCATGAATTAATGTTTTTTCGTCTACCTAACCTACCTAACCTAACCTAACCTAGTTTTTTTTGGCTACCTAACCTAACCTTACCTATAAATATAGGTTAGGTTAGGTTAGGTAGGGTTGGTTAGGTTCGGTCATATATCTACGTTAATTTTAACTCCAATAAAAAAAAATTGACCTCATACATAGAGAAAAGGGTTGCTTTATCATTTCATAAGAAAAAAATTATAGTAAATATATTAATTCAGGAAAACTTGGCTTATTAGGCAAATCGGGCCTTGAATAGTAGGCTGAAAAGTGAGTTCTGGCTACTAGGTACGACATATATATATATATATATATATATATATATATATATATATATATATATATGTCGTACCTAGTAGCCAGAACGCACTTCTCAGCCTACTATGCAAGGCCCGATTTGCCTAATAAGCCAAGTTTTCATGAATTAATTGTTTTTCGAGTACCTAACCTACCTAACCTAACCTAACCTAACTTTTTCGGCTACCTAACCTAACCTAATCTATAAAGATAGGTTAGGTTAGGTTAGGTAGGGTTGGTTAGGTTCGGTCATATATCTACGTTAATTTTAACACCAATAAAAAAAAAATTACCTCATACATAATGAAATAGGTAGCTTTATCATTTCATAAGAAAAAAATTAGAGAAAATATATTAATTCAGGAAAACTTGGCTTATTAGGCAAATCGAGCCTTGCATAGTAGGCTGAGAAGTGCGTTCTGGCTACTAGGTACGACATATATATATATATATATATATATATATATATATATATATATATATATATATATATATATATATATATATATATATATATATATATATGTCGTACCTAGTAGCCAGAATGCACTTCTCAGCCTACTATGCAAGGCCCGATTTGACTAATAAGCCAAGTTTTCTTGAATTAATGTTTTTTCGACAACCTAACCTACCTAACCTAACCTAACCTAACTTTTTCGGCTACCTAACCTAACCTAACCTATAAAGATAGGTTAAGTTAGGTTAGGTAGGGTTGGTTAGGTTCGGTCATATATCTATGTTAATTTTAACTCCAATAAAAAAAAATTGACCTCATACATAAGGAAATGGGTAGCTTTATCATTTCATAAGAAAAAAATTAGAAAAAATATATTAATTCAGGAAAACTTGGCTTATTAGGCAAAACGGGCCTTGCATAGTAGGCTGAGAAGTGCGTTTTGGCTACTAGGTACGACATATATATATATATATATATATATATATATATATATATATATATATATATATATATATATATGTCGTACCTAGTAGCCAGAATGCACTTCTATGCCTACTATGCAAGGCCCGATTTGCCTAATAAGCCAAGTTTTCATGAATTAATTGTTTTTCGACTACCTAACCTACCTAACCTAACCTAACCTAACGTTTTCGGCTACCTAACCTAACCTAACCTATAAAGATAGGTTAGGTTAGGTTAGGTAGGGTTGGTTAGGTTCGGTCATATATCTACCTTAATTTTAACTACAGTAAAAAAAAATTGACCTCATACATAATGAAATGGGTAGCTTTATCATTTCATAAGAAAAAAAAGAGAGAAAATATATTAATTCAGGGAAACTTGGCTTATTAGGCAAATCGGGCCTTGCATAGTAGGCATAGAAGTGCATTCTGGCTACTAGGTACGACATATATATATATATATATATATATATATATGTCGTACCTAGTAGCCAGAACGCACTTATCAGCCTACTATGCAAGGCCCGATTTGCCTAATAAGCCAAGTTTTCATGAATTAATTGTTTTTCGACTACCTAACCTACCTAACCTAACCTAACCTAACTTTTTCGGCTACCTAACCTAACCTAACCTATAAAGATAGGTTAGGTTAGGTTAGGTAGGGTTGGTTAGGTTCGGTCATATATCTACGTTAGTTTTAACTCAAATTTAAAAAAAATTAACTCATACGTAATGAAATGGATAGCTTTATCATTTCATAAGAAAAAATATTGAAAAATATATAAATTCAGGAAAACTTGGCTTATTATGCAAATCGGGCCTTGCATAGTAGGCTGAGAAGTGCGTTCTGGCTACTCGGTACGACATATATATATATATATATATATATATATATATATATATATATATATATATATATATATATATATATATATATATATATATATATATATATAAATATATATATATATATATATATATATATATATATATATATATACATATATAAAATATATATATATATTATATATATATATATAATTGAATATATATTATTAAATATGACCGAAAAAGTAAGATTAATAATTCTAACACGAATTTTCTCAATCTTTCGTACATTACGCTACACTATTGGAGGTAAATCAAAAAACACTTCTCCAAAATTCATTTTTATTTCTAGTCTGACGCGACACGGGCGCGTTTCGTAAAACTTATTACATTTTCAAAGACTTCATAAATACACAACTGATTAGAACTTACGTCTCTCTGATATTATATCTACATTTGAGTGAGGTGGGAAGGATGATGTGGCATTAACACAAGACAGAACAGGGGATATTAATAGGGTATTAAAAGTATCAACACAAGACAGAACAGAAAACAATGGGTATTGAATAGAAGTGTTTGTAGAAAGCCTATTGGTCCATATTTCTTGATGCTTCTATATTGGAGCGGAGTCTTGAGGTGGGTAGAATATAGTTGTGCAATAATTGGCTGTTGATTGCTGGTGTTGACTTCTTGATGTGTAGTGCCTCGCAAACGTCAAGCCGCCTGCTATCGCTGTATCTATCGATGATTTCTGTGTTGTTTACTAGGATTTCTCTGGCGATGGTTTGGTTATGGGAAGAGATTATATGTTCCTTAATGGAGCCCTGTTGCAACAGGGCTCCATTAAGGAACATATAATCTCTTCCCATAACCAAACCATCGCCAGAGAAATCCTAGTAAACAACACAGAAATCATCGATAGATACAGCGATAGCAGGCGGCTTGACGTTTGCGAGGCACTACACATCAAGAAGTCAACACCAGCAATCAACAGCCAATTATTGCACAACTATATTCTACCCACCTCAAGACTCCGCTCCAATATAGAAGCATCAAGAAATATGGACCAATAGGCTTTCTACAAACACTTCTATTCAATACCCATTGTTTTCTGTTCTGTCTTGTGTTGATACTTTTAATACCCTATTAATATCCCCTGTTCTGTCTTGTGTTAATGCCACATCATCCTTCCCACCTCACTCAAATGTAGATATAATATCAGAGAGACGTAAGTTCTAATCAGTTGTGTATTTGTGAAGTCTTTGAAAATGTAATAAGTTTTACGAAACGCGCCCGTGTCGCGTCAGACTAGAAATAAAAATGAATTTTGGAGAAGTGATTTTTGATTTACCTCCAACAGTGAAGCGTAATGTACGAAAGATTGAGAAAATTCGTGTTAGAATTATTAATCTTACTTTTTCGGTCATATTTAATAATATATGTCTACAGGAAAGACTGCTACCAAAATATACTAATTGAATATATATATATATATAATATATATATATATTATATATATATAATATATATATATATATATATATATATATATATATATATATATATATATATATATATATATATATATATATATATATATATATATATATATATATATATATGTCGTACCTAGTAGCCAGAACTCACTTCTCAGCCTACTATTCAAGGCCCGATTTGCCTAATAAGCCAAGTTTTCCTGAATTAATATATTTACTATAATTTTTTTCTTATGAAATGATAAAGCAACCCTTTTCTCTATGTATGAGGTCAATTTTTTTTTATTGGAGTTAAAATTAACGTAGATATATGACCGAACCTAACCAACCCTACCTAACCTAACCTAACCTATATTTATAGGTAAGGTTAGGTTAGGTAGCCAAAAAAAGCTAGGTTAGGTTAGGTTAGGTAGGTTAGGTAGACGAAAAAACATTAATTCATGAAAACTTGGCTTATT
>NC_091155.1:45757615-45772615 GCF_040958095.1 Procambarus clarkii
GGGCTGCAAGAACATCCCACTGATTTGAACATTCAGTGAAAGCAGGATCGTGTATTCCTGCTGAATCTCTCAGGGTTGCAGGTAAGATATCTCTGACGAGGTTGTGCTGTAACAAACTAGGTTGTTGTAAGAATTATCCAGAAGGTTCCAGAAGTCTCGTGTAGGGATCTGACCCTCAACAACGCGCATTCCACTGGGGATTAGCAAGTCTGAGTCACAAAATGGCTGGCGTCTTTGTTCATAGTTTCGTATAATGAATCATTCTATAGTATTCACTTATTTAGAGAAATTAGCCTTTATTCATTTTGTATTCAAATTGTATTGTATAGTATTACTGTTTATAATATCAAGAGTTTTCTAATTATTGAGTTCAGTCACCATCAGTGACGTCACGAGCCAGGACTACTCTTTATTGCGGAGTGACCTGGCGGTCATAGGTCAACAGTTTCCACATTCAGTAATTCTCAAAGGTCAAATAGCCATTTGGTAATTGGAAATAGCTCTTCCTCTGGATGCTTGGGTAATTTAACTTCAGTAAAATAATTCAACCAATCTGGATCATTCGTGCAACAGAGGTTAATTGTTATAACTTAAGCCTTGTAAGTAACTTAACGATGCGGAACAATACTCTGCTCAGGGCTCCTGGGTAGAGGAGCATCAGAGAGAGGACAGACAGTGTGATTTGAGAAACAACTCGGGCAGGTGGCCTTCCCATCATCGGCCTCCCGACAGCACCAACAGCTAGCTGGTCGCCCAAGGTAAAGTTGCTCAGAGGTTATAGTTGGGGAAGAGTTCAACTCATTGCCAGTCAGGGAGTGTTAAGTCAGGGAGTTCCAACTATTTAGATTTTGCTTAGTTTTGAATAAATTAATTAGCTAGTAATTTGTCTTTTTATTAATTTCCATGTGTGTGCTATATTTATGTGAATTTGTCCTTGTCACGTGGTCCCCACGAGGCCGAGTTGAATTGGGCGCCGATTCTAACATCGAATCAGGATTATCATTCCCGGATTTGTAATTAATTCTACACTTAAGATCCAAATTGTATATGTTACTAGTGGGGATCAAGCCCCAAAGTTATTGATTAGCATGATCGATCCACACCTCGATCATTGCTCGGTGTTGCAAGGTCTGGTGGTGGCAGCGTAAAGGCGACCCTAGGGTTTTGCTAGAAGTCTACGTCACGTCATACGGGCTGTAGAATCTCAAGTCGGTAAATCGTCTTGAGACCACGTGGCGTGGGGTCAGCTCAAGTAAAAGTTTTGGGGTCCCTTGGTAGAGAACAAAAGTAAGCATACGGGCAGAGGGAGAGTAAAAGGCAGGAAAGATCATTTCAGAACCCCCCCCCCCCCGTGTTACAGTGCGATGCGTGGGAGGAGGAAAGGAAGGCTGGTAGAGCAATTTGGGAGGCTATGCGGACACTAAGGCCACTGAGTCTTACAGGAAGGGTTGCTTGCTCCCACTGAGAGTCGTCCTCAGTGGGAGGCAAGAAATGGCAGGTTCAGGACTTTCACCAGCATGGACCTCAGAAGGGTGTCATACGCATTTAACTTAGGGCTGCTGTAGGATGGAGAACATCTCAGAAAGTAGGTCAACTTAGGGAGAGACAGGCATCTTGTGAGGAGAAAGAGAGCATCATGGGCAACAATTTGGTCAATACTGTCCAGCATTCTCTTTAGATCAGTGATTTTTGCAGCCAGGACCTCCTCGATTGCTCGTGGGCCAATGGGGGCACCCAGGAGAGTGCAGTCCGGTGGCTCGACAACGAGAATGTCTGGAAGAACATTTTGTATTTACCCAGTGATGTCTGGGTTGCAGGAGATTATTTCACATTTGGATGCATTGAGAATGAGGCTAAGGCTGCTCCCTGCTCCTGGATTTTCCTTATATCCTCCAAAATGGTTTCCGGGGTTCCAGCGAGAGTGCCATCATCCAGGTACCAGATGTTTAGCTCGCTTGTCAGACTATCAGTGACCTCTTTGATAGCTAGGCAGAAAAGGAGGGGGCTAAGGGGTCACCTTGTTGGACACCTTCACAGGAGTTTATTTCATGATCCCCAAAAAGAAGCTTAGAGTCCCCACTGTAGTACGATCGGATGAACGGGTAAAGGGGACGGAAATGGTTGTGTACAGCCCTGAGGACAGCGTCTCGTCTGACTTGATTGAAAGCATTTTTGAAGTCAAGCTTTACTAGTGCCTTCTGGTCCGGGAGATCAGCAATGTAAGCCCGCGCTGCATGTGCTGCAGCTTCACAACCTAGGGAATCCCAAACCCGAGCTGATGAGGTTTCAGCAAGGTGGCTGCTTCCTGGCTGATAGATCTCACTGCAGCCTTAATTAGCTACGAGGCGTCGGAGGGTGTTGCCAACGGCAATGGGCCTGATACCCCTATCCTTCTTAATTCTTTAGAGCACAGAGTGCTGCTCCATAAAAGACAGGCCTGATGTCCTCAGGGATGCCGCCAGCCAAACACATGTTGGAGAATCTGGTAAGTTCCACTAGAAGGTTCTTTGCAGCATCTCCAAGCACCGGGTTCAGCATTTGTTTGATGTGCTGGGGTCTTAGGCTTGTAACGCCCCTTGTTGAACCTGTTGGGAAAGACATGGCTGCTTTGTACACCTCAGCTTCTCGAACAGTCAAGGGTTCTATTCCAACATTGTTTTCCTGGGGATCCCCGCTGCTGTCGGGGGCTCTGGGTGGGTGTTTGTCTTGAAGAGCCTCTGCTGTCGTGGCGTTCCTGGGGGCAATAGTGCCATCGCTGGTCATGATATATATATATATATATATATATATATATATATATATATATATATATATATATATATATATATATATATATATATATATATATATATATATATAAATATATATATATAAATATATATATATATAAATATATATATATATATATATATAAATATATATATATATAAATATATATATATATATATATATATATATATATATATATAAATATATATATATATATATATATATATATATATATATATATATATATATATATATATATATATATATATATATATTGTGACGGTAACGCGTTGGTGTTCGGCTGTTTCAAAAGCTAGGGGCATGGCCTCGTCACATAAAGAAAAAAAAAGAGAAAAGCTGCATGGAACTTTCGTCTGTGGTAAGGTAATGGGAAGACACACAAAACACAAGTAAATTTAACAATGAAATTTTAATTACGTTAGAAAAGCAAAACATGAATAAAATTGGGCATAAAAATGTAACATAAATCAACAAACAAAATAATAAGAATAGTCACTGGCAAATGAAAAGTTACGTTAAGACAAGTGAATAATGGCAAAGTAAATGATGCAGGAATATTGGCTTCAAGCTGCCACCTCCCTTAGTACACGTAAGCCAAGGCTTAGTCTACCAATGAGACGTGTCAACCGTGTGGAGCACTAGGATATTCTGCCTTCCCTAGGTCGCTGTAGCTCAGACATCAGCTCGTGGTGGCGGGTGGTGGGGTAGGTGCGACGGGCACCAGCCAATCAGCGACGGGCAGGCATTGGACAAGCAGTTTGCCGGTTAACGGTGGCGGAGGCAAGCAGGTGCGCTGGTGGGCTGGATACGTTTTGCTCTTTGGGCAAAACGTTGTTGTTGTACTTGTTGGATATATCTTCTATATTATTTGTTAATGGGACGTACTTTGGAGGGAAGAGCAGGCTCAATCTCTCTTGAAAGAGATTATCGTCACAACTCTCCCCCGAAGCCTGCGGTTCTGGAAGAAGTACGTCGTTATGTGGTGGAGTAATAGGTGGAGTTGCTTCTACGTCATAAACTCTGGAGAGGGCATCGGCTATGATGTTGTCAGAACCCTTGATATAGCGGATCTCCAGGTTGAAATCTTGTAAATATAAAGCCCATCGTAGAAGACGCTGGTTAGTGAATTGGGCTTGATGTAAGAAGCGGAGAGGGTTGTGGTCTGAGAAGATGGTGGTAGACCTGGCACCTTGTAGGTACAGAGCGAAGTGTTGGAGATTCAGGACGATGGATAGTAGCTCCTTTTCAATAGTGCTGTAGTTCCTCTGGTGTGGTTTCAATTTGTAGCTGTAGTAGCTGACAGGTAGAACCTCCTCGCCTCGTTGCTGCATCAGGACACCACCAACGCCGGTACCACTGGCGTCGACATGAAGGACGAAAGGCTTGGTGATATCTTTCGCGAAGGTGGACTTGCCCAGGTTGATGGTGAGGCCGGCTGTCAGGAGCTTGGCGAACAGTCGTCGCAGCTGGAGCAGATGTTCACTCCAGGTGTTGGATGCTACGACGATATCATCCAAATAGGCGTACGTGTTATCCAAGCCCTGGATGACACGGTTGACAGCTCTCTGAAAGGTGGCCGGGGCATTACATAGTCCGAAAGGAAGGCATTCATATAAGGTGTAGCCAGTCCATGATCCAAGAGGTACTGCACCTCAGCACGCATGACTTCCTTCTTGCTAGGGCTGATTCGGTAGAAGGGTTGACGAATCGGCCGGGTGTCGGGGAGCAGTTGGATGTCGTGCTGGGTAACATTACACTCTTGGGGGTCATCTCGGAACAACTCCTGATGTTCTCTGAAGATCTTGACGAGAGGTGCACTATGATTATCCTGAAAGTAGTTGGGAAGATCATTAAGGATTTCTGAATTAGAAAGCGCTGACTCCTTGTCAGTGCTTTCGGGAGGAGAAGCTGGGAAGGTCTCACTGTGGATGTATGGTTCTGTAAAAGCAGAGTAGTTTATCATGGCAGTGGGAGGAGTACCATTATATAGCTTCAGGAGGTTGACGTGGCACAGCTGGGTCTTCCGCCGCCTATCTGGAGTCTCTAGAACGTAGTTATGGTTGTTTCTGCACTCCTTGATGCGGTAGGGTCCTGAAAACCTGTTTTGTAAAGGAGAACCTGGGATAGGGAAGTAAGCAAAGACGATTTCTCCCGGCTTAAATTTTCTTACTTTGCTGGTCTGGTCGTAATGAGTCTTCATCCTCTACTGTGCTTTTAATAGATTATCATGGGCAAAACTGTGTACCCTCTCTAGAATGTGTTGAAGGTTTTGAAGAAACTGGGGCACATTCTGATGCTCACTGAAGGTGGCATCACGTAGAGAGTCTTTGAAAGCCTTGAGGGGAGTACGGCACTTACGGCCGTAGAGCATCTCATAAGGAGATACTCCTAGGGACTCATTGGGAAGACTTCTAAAGATATGCATTATCAGATCTATTTGCTTATCCCAATCCTTAGAGGTTTCACTACAAAACTTTTTCAGGAGTGCTTTAATAGTCTGATGACTACGCTCAAGAGAACCCTGTGAAACAGGATGATAGGGGCTGGACAATACCTGTTTGATGTTGAACTCCTCCAGTATCCTTTTGAAGAGATCACTGGTGAAGTTGGTACCACAGTCGCTCTGAACCTCCCTGGGAAATCCATACTGGGTGAAGATCTTCAATAAGTGCTTCACAACCGTAGCAGCCGTAATGTTCTTCACTGGAACTGCTATGGGAAATCTGGTGGTAGGACACAGGATGGTTAAGATATAGGCGTTACCTGAACTGGTCCGAGGTAAAGGACCAACACAGTCTATAATAAGTCTGTGGAAAGGTTCGGAAGGCACCTGTATGGGAATCAGTGGCGCTCTGGGAATAGAGATGTTCGGTTTGCCTGCCATCTGACATGTATGACACTGTTTGACGTACTGTTTGACGCTATTTACCATACCTGGCCAGTAGTAGTCTTGACGAATTCCATGGTAAGTCTTGTTGAAGCCGTAGTGGGAGAGTGCTCCGTGGGCCAGGTGTAGAATAGTGGGCCGCAGGCTGGTAGGAATCACAAGTTGTTCGATGTTGGCCCAATCGTCGTCCTCCTTCAGTTTACTGGGTCTATATCTGCGGTAGAGCAAGTCGTTCTCTAGGAAGAACCCAGGAATACTGTCGGGTTGAGTCTCAGCCTGGAAAAATAATGGTGTCAAAGTAAGATCTTCCCTCTGTAACTTACGGAACTCCAACTTGGTCAGATTCGGGGGTAGTTTCTGAGGGTCTTGAGGGACAGCGGTAGCAGTAGAGTCAGCTGGCTGTGGTCGTGCGGCTTGTGCACGGGTGGTCACGAGAACCGGAGGAGAAACTTCATCACTCTCTTGAACCTTTGCTGGAACATACTTAAATATAGGGTTATCTGGCACAGAGGTACACACCTGGGGTTTGTCCATGACGATCAGGTTGGTCGGTTGCAGGTCTTCTGCCAAGTCGTTGCCTAGGAGAAGATGCACTCCAGGCATGGGAAAAGGCTTTTCCCTGACGGCGACTTGGACTTCTCCGTTCACGAAGGGACAATCCAGGTGGACTCTGGCGAGAGGATAAGGAGTGGTAGCAGTGAGGTCAGTGATGAAGACAGTTTCTCCGGTGTAGGCGATGTTGGGCACAGCTGACTTCAAGATGATCGATTGAAGAGCCGCTGTGTCCCTCAAGATCTTCAATTTGAAACGTCCCTCCGGATTTGAACCGTTGGCAGAGACAGTTCCAGTATACAGGTGGTTACTGAAAAGAGAAAGATCATTAACATGAACACCAACATTCATCACAGGCTTACCGGACTTAGGAGGAGTTGGTTTGGGTTTTTGCGTGTCGGTGGTTCCTGTGTATTGAGACTTACCACACTTATCTATGGTATGTCCATAGAGTCTACAATACTTGCAGTACAATTGCGAGCCAGCTTGATCGGTACTCACTTTCTCGTAACTGTACCACGACTTCTTACTGGAGGATGGTTCTGGTGTCAGCCGGTGGATGAGGCTGTAAGTGTCAGCCGACTTAGCACACTTCAGGTAGTCGGTTTCTTCTTTATCTGCTAAATATAGACGGACAGGAGGCGGCACACGCCTCAAGAATTCTTCAACTAGCATCAGGTTGACGAGTTCTGTAAAAGTAGAGACATGTGCTGCTTCCAGCCATTTCATAAAATATCTCCTTTTAGTATTAGCAAACTCGAGAAAGGTAGTGGTACTTGCCTTCAGGTGGTCACGGAATTTCCTTCGATAACTTTCGGTGGAGAGAAGGTAGGCGTCCAACACTGCTTGTTTCAGAGTCTGGTAGTCATTCTCAGACGCCAAAGTACTGAGTGTGACTGCAGCTCTACCTGTAAGATGTACTCTGAGAAGTGTGGCCCATTGGTCGGCAGGCCAACTGAGTTGATTAGCAAGGGTTTCAAAGGTGGTAAAAAACACGTCAACTTCTGCTGCTACAAATGATGGCATTAACTTACTTGCATGTGATATATTAAAACTGATGGGAAGATTGGCAGTAGCTTGCTGGCGTTGAGCGAGGTGTGAAGTTTCCAACGCGAATTCTCGTTGACGACACTCTATAGCCAGAGTCGCTTGTTGCTTGTCATGTTCGTGTTGCATCTCCAACTCGCGTCGTTTTGTTTCAAGCTGTACTCGTTCCCGCTCATGGAGCATTGCAACCTCACGTTCCTGGAGGGCGAGTTCACGTTCCTTGAGGGCGATTTCTCGTTCTTGTTCTTCCTTCCTCAAGGCAGCCTCACGTTCTTGTTCTTCCCTTCGTATGGCAGCTGCTTCTCTTTGCTGCTCGAGGGCTTCCCTTTGCTGCTCACGTTCAATCTTGGCCAGCTCTAGTTTGAGTTTCATCGTTGCCAAATCAGTTTTATCTGCAATATAGTAAGTTTCATGAGTTTCAGAGTCTATCTTACCTTGCTCTAAGAAATGATCCAGTAACAGGTTGTGTATTTCACTCTTGTTGGCTTGGTAGGGAACTGTTAGTTGATACTCATGTGCAAGAGTTTGTAATTCAGCCCTCTTGGCATGACTTAAAGTCCCAATTGCACCTGCTGGATCTGCACGGAAAGCTTGGAGACGAAACATGGTGAAATTAGCAAATAAATGTACAACGAATATACCGGTGTGATATAGTGAATGTCAGAAACAGGACAACGTGGCAACTGGTACCTATCCTGTGGAATCTTTAACAAATAAAGTTAAGTACAAGATGTTAAATGATTAATTTAAATCAAGGTCGCAGGAAATCTTGTACCCGGTACTCATGTAAGAGGATAAGGGCAAGAAAATCCTACTAAACAAGTGAAACTGAGTTTCTAAAACAAATGAAACAGTTAATTGCCTCAAAAGTAAAATTGGTAGTCCAAGGATGTAGGCATACCTTGCCGAGTCTCTACAGGACATAAGCAAGTTTTCCCACTGAAATTAATATGATACTTACAGAATTAGCGAACTTTTGTGCTCTGAAAAAGAAAGCTAATTCCCTACCAATGTATGTATCATCATCTCTGACTGACGGGTAGGGGTGCGAGGTGTCAACTGGTGACGAGAACTGCTGCTGAGGTCCCAATTCAGCAACTAAAGTTCGTGCTAGAGGAACTATGGCCCTCTTTATCCTCCTACTGTCAGATTGCAGAAGATTAGGTGCACTTGACCCGGGGGCAGACCACAGTACCAGGGTACCAATATGATGATCTGTCGAAAATATGAGAAATATCCTAGGGACAAAAGATGGTAAACACGAGTAATAACACGGAGGGAGAGATGACCAATTAAGAGTATGACTGAGGCCTACAGTCACCACGTAATCCAAAGTTGTCTCACCTTCACCATATGCTACTCTCGGAATGCACAATACACACAGCACCATATAAAAATGAAATTGAATATGAAAAATAGTAAAAGCTACGTTACCAAAGCCAAATACGCTTACCATAAATTACTACTTGGCACCAGTACCTGAGTGAAGCTCCTAGGACAGGCCCCCACTTTATGTGACGGTAACGCGTTGGTGTTCGGCTGTTTCAAAAGCTAGGGGCAGGGCCTCGTCACATAAAGAAAAAAAAAGAGAAAAGCTGGAACTTTCGTCTGTGGTAAGGTAATGGGAAGACACACAAAACACAAGTAAATTTAACAATGAAATTTTAAATACGTTAGAAAAGCAAAATATGAATAAAATTGGGCATAAAAATGCAACATAAATCAACAAACAAAATAATAAGAATAATCACTGGCAAATGAAAAGTTACGTTAAGACAAGTGAATAATGGCAAAGTAAATGATGATGCAGGAATATTGGCTTCAAGCTGCTACCTCCCTTAGTACACGTAAGCCAAGGCTTAGTCTACCAATGAGACGTGTCAACCGTGTGGAGCACTAGGATATTCTGTTTAGCACTACTGTTCAACAAATCTATAGAGTGTCACACCTTCCCTGATATCCTCAAAAAAGCAAGAGTAACGCCAGTCCATAAAGGAGGCAATCCGGCGGACATAAACAATTATAGACCAATATCAAATCTACCCATTCTATCAAAAATATTTGAAAAAATTATTTACAAACAGCTCTATTCCTACCTCGTAAAATTCGACATACTCAGCCCCTGCCAGTTTGGCTTCCGGTCCCAAAAGAGCACCAACGATGCAATCATTAGTCTCCTTGACGTTATCTACTCAGCCCTTGACAAAAATGAGTTTCCGATTGGACTCTTCATTGACCTAAGAAAAGCCTTTGATACTGTTAATCACAACTACCTCTTACTTAAACTCCAGCATTATGGAATCCGAGGCCTTGCCCTTGACTACATCCGATCCTATCTTAGTGACAGACATCAATATGTAACCATCAATGATACAACTTCTTCCACTCTACCAATTACCGTTGGAGTGCCACAGGGCAGCATCTTAGGACCTCTTCTATTTCTTGTATATATAAACGATCTGCCTAATGTCTCTAATATTCTCAAACCTATATTGTTTGCTGACGATACTACTCTTATCTATTCAAACCTCAACCCACATACACTAAATAATGTTGTGAATAATGAATTAAAAAAAGTCCACTTATGGATGTCAACGAACAAACTAACATTAAACATCGAAAAGACTTACTACATCTTATTTGGAAGCAAATCATCAAATGCAATTCAGCTGCAGATAGACAACGTTAACATCAGTAATAAAAATGATGGCAAGTTTCTTGGCCTATTCCTAGACAAGAGACTCAACTTCAGCACCCACATTCAACACATAACTAAGAAAGTCTCTAAGACAGTTGGTATACTCTCCAAAATCAGATATTATGTTCCTAACTCTGCTCTCCTCTCACTATAGTATGCACTAATCTACCCCTATCTTAATTATGGTATCTGTGCATGGGGGTCTACCACTGCAAACCACCTTAAGCCCATCATCACACAGCAAAAATCTGCTATCAGAATAATAACTAACTCTACTTTCAGACAACACTCAGCTCCCTTGTTTAAATCCCTAAACTTGCTAAATATTAACTCCCTCCACACATTCTCTTGTGTCAACTACATTTACAAAACCCTGTTCTTAAATGCAAACCATGCTCTGAAACTCTCCCTGGACAGATGTAATAGGACCCATTATCACCACACCAGAAATAAATATCTCTTTGATATCCCCAGGGTCAAACTTAATCTGTGTAAACACTCTATGCAAATTAAGGGACCTAGTCTATGGAACTCACTCCCTAGTGAATTGAAAAACTGTAAAACTTTTGCCTTATTTAAAAGCAAAACCAAAAAGTACCTAATTTCATCTTCTTAGTTTTCTACACTGAGCTTTAAATTTGCTCTGTACCTAGTGTTACCCAATCTCCTAATTTTTATGTAATATCAAACAACCTTATCATTGTGTTCATTGCTGTCTTCTTTAATGTGCTAGCCATATGCTGTATTGTGACTACCAATTTTTGTCAACTACCATTCAAGCTGTCATTGCAACCAATCTTATATTGTTTCTGCTGTATTGTGCCTACCAATTTTTTTGTCAACTATCATTCAAGCTGTCATTGCAATCAATCTTAGCTATCTATGTGCTTTAAGTATACTGTACCTACAATTTTCTCTCATCTTTTTTTCATTTCATGTAATCTGTTATCATTTTTTGTCTATAATTTTTGCAAGTATTTACCTCCTTAAAATTTTCTTAGATTAAGGACCTGCCTGAAACGCTGCGCGTGCTAGTGGCTTTACAAGACTGTAATTACCATATTTGTATCCTCACATTCCTTATGTACATTCTTGTATATGCATAAATAAATAAATAAATAAATAAATAAATAAAATATTCTGCCTTCCCTAGGTCGCTGTAGCTCAGACATCAGCTCGTTGTGGCGGGTGGTGGGGCAGGTGCGACGGGCACCAGCCAATCAGCGACAGGCAGGCGATGGACAAGCAGTTTGCCGGTTAACGGTGGCGGAGGCGAGCAGGTGCGCCGGTGGGCTGGATACGTTTTGCTCTCTGGGCAAAACGTTGTTGTTGTACTTGTTGGATATATCTTCTATATTATTTGTTAATGGGACGTACTTTGGAGGGAAGAGCAGGCTCAATCTCTCTTGAAAGAGATTATCGTCACAATATATATATATAAATATATATATATATATATATATATATATATATATATATATATATATATATATATATATATATATATATATATATATATATGTGTGTGTGTGTGTGTGTGTGTGTGTGTGTGTGTGTGTGTGTGTGTGTGTGTGTGTGTGTGTGTGTGTGTGTGTGTGTGTGTGTGTGTGTGTGTGTGTGTGTGTGTGTGTGTGTATGTGTGTGTGTGTGTATGTGTATGTCTATGTATGTATATGTGTATATATATTTATATGTATATGTATGTATATATGCGTATATGTCTAATTTATTATAGGTCTGGGAGTTAGTTTACTATTTTCGACCACTTCTACGTGACTCTTTCGACATTATCTCTGTTATTTTACTATACTATTATATTAATTACATTAATTATTTTACACTTACGGATCCCTAGCCTTGGTGTCCATTTCACTTTGCCTCAGATCTCCAGATCTTGTTGAAGTTCTTGGGGTACTGCTGCTCGCAGAATGCTCATTGACACTCCAAGACTGAACTCATCGGCGCCTCTTAAGGCAGTTTCTTAGGCTAACTATTCAGCTCTAGCATGCATTCGGAGGCCAACATACGACGGAGATCACTGTAACGGTCTCGGTTACCATCTTTATACTTTGTTGTTCGTGTCGCTCTGGACACAAGCATGTTGCAGTTATGCCTTATGCAGTTTTGCAGTCTCCGTGGTGTAGTGGTAAGACACTCGCCTGGCGTTCCGCGAGCGCTATGTCATGGGTTCGTATCCTGGCCGGGGAGGATTTACTGGGCGCAATTCCTTAACTGTAGCCTCTGTTTAACGCAACAGTAAAATGTGTACTTGGATGAAAAAACGATTCTTCGCGGCAGGGGATCGTATTCCAGGGACCATAGGATTAAGGACTTGCCCGAAACGCTACGCGTACTAGTGGCTGTACAAGAATGTAACAACTCTTGTATATATCCCCCCCCCCCCCTTAAAGACCTGTTTCTTATATTTGATTTATTGTTTTATTTATATTTTGATTTGATATTATATATAGATTGGTCATACAAATATTGATTATGCTGCAGCATGTTAGCTGCCTAGTAGAACAGCTAGTTTAACTGTTTAACTGCCTAGTAGATCGGGTTTGGTACCTTATTCAGTCAGGAGGAACCCGGCTGTTTTTAATGCCCTCTCCTGGGATGCGGGCACTGTTGCTGTCACAGAAACGAGTGGCCATATTCCTAGTTAAAGGTTGGCGAGGAACACTCACCTCGCAAGGTCTAGTTGGTGGGCCCTTAATTGCTTCTCTATGCTCATGGCACGTAGCGATGGCGCTCCGTTGGCCTCGGCAAGGAACCTGTTTCACTTGTAGCATCTGTCTAGTAGACCCGATTTGGTAACTTTTTCAGTCAGGGAATTCCTGTCACGGGCACGGTTACAGCCACAGTGCGAGTAGTCACATTCCTAGTTACAGAGGCCAGCCGTCGCTCGCCCTTCGGGGTTGGGGGTTCCGCGCTGCTGGCCCTCGCAGGATGGGAGGTGCTCCGCCGGAACCCCCAAAGTGATAAACTGCAGATAGCTAAGAAATATTACCATGAATTGTAATTAGTGTAAATTCAAATAATGCAACTTTCAATTACTAACTATAGATGTAACTATTAATTGTTCTCTTCTCCCTTTTTCTGTTCATTGTCTTCTCCTACGCTCCCTTGTTATCCTCTTCTTATTCCTATTACTATCTCCTTCGGTGGTTATAATAGGAGCTGCCTCGTATGGGCCAATAGGCCTTCTGCAGTTCTCATTATTACTACTATTCCCTACACCTTACTTTCCTCCTCAGCTCTCTCTTGCCTATTTATTGCCTGTCCCTACCTCCTCATCACAATCGACTTGAGAATGGTCCAGGACGGACCGAAACGTCGTCGTCCCTTCAACTTCTAGTGTGTGGTCTGGTCAGCATACTTCAGCCACGTTATTGTGACTCATCGCCTGCATATGGATACCACACGTAAGCGTCTTACTCTGTTTAATTTCTTCGATGCTCTACCTTCCTTCAAACGGCCTTTTCGCGCCTTTGAATCTTCCCTTCTTGCCGCCAAGCGTCGAAAGAACCAGCTCAGGTTTCTTAAAGACTGTCTTGCTGAGCAAGTTCTCCCTCTTTCTTTATCTCACTTTCTCCAGTTCAACACTTCGGGATCTCCTTTCCCTGAACATGCCCGCCTTCTTCTTCAAGAACTTATTCATGCCACCTCCTTGCAAGTTGACGAGGCTTTTCTTGCTGTTCGTCAACAGCAACGCTTTCTGTCCTCTTCTCTTCCCAGTGATCTATGCAATATCATTTTTCCAATTGCATTTGGCACTGCTCACGTCTCCTCTTCCCACCACTCCTCCACACTACACAATAAACTTCAACGCCTGATCTCCAACAGTCCTTGGGCCAAATACTCTCTCTCTGACTGTGTTACCAACCTTTCGTCCTACTCTCTTTCTAAGCACCAGCAAGAACTTCTTGGTCTTGGTCTGTCTTTTGCTACTTCCCCTGGCCCACGCTGTGGCATTGATCTCATTAGTTCCTTTGACAGGTTTGTCAATTTTAACTCTAATACTCTTTCGGACCTGTCTGCCTTTAGAGGGGCCCTTATCCCCGTTCTTGACAGCTTGTTTTCTAAAAATCACCACCTTCCTCGTCGCTTCCAGCTTGCCCTTGCCTCCCTAAAATCTAACAACTCTATTCTTATTCTTCCTTCCGACAAAAGCAATTCAGTGGTTGTCCTTGACCGTGAGGACTACCTCCGAAAAGCAGATGTCTTGCTCTCTGACTCTCGCACTTATGCTCCTCTGACTTCTAACCCTTTGGATCGCCTCAAAACTTCCTTTAACCGCAAACTAAGACAGCTCTCTAGTCTTTGCCCTGCTGACTTTGATCTCATTAAACGTTTCCGTGTCATCTGCCCTTCTCTTCCATATTTAAATGGTCTTCCTAAGACTCATAAACTTGGTGTTCCTCTTCGTCCTATCATTTCTTCACGGGGCTCTGTCAGCTATCCTCTTGCCTCCTGGCTCGCTCAAACCCTGACACCTTACCTTGGCACTTTTTCCCCTGCCCACCTTCGTCACTCTCAGGACTTCATAGAAAGACTGCGCCTGCAACCCTCTTGTAAGATGCTTAGTCTTGATGTCGACTCTCTGTTCACTAATGTTCCGCTCGATGACGTTCTCTCTTTCCTCAGACAGAAGGCGTCAGAGGGCCTCCTTCCTTTCCCACTTCTCACTGACGTTTTCCTCGATCTCATTAGACTCTGTGTTGAATCTAACTCTTTCTCTATCAACGGTAAATATTACACACAAACTTTCGGTGTCGCTATGGGTTCCCCTCTCTCCCCTGTTCTTGCTAATTTCTACATGGAATACTTCGAAACTGTTCTTCTTCCTTCTGTTGATACTCGTCCCTCTCTCTGGCTTCGCTATGTTGATGACATTTTTGCTTTATGGCCTCATGACCTTAATCTTTTCCAGCCTTTCCTCGCCTCTCTTAACAATCTGGCTCCTTCTATCCATTTCAAAGTTGAGTGGGAATCTAATTCCCTCCTTCCTTTTCTTGATGTTCAT